>NW_025856554.1:435918-503682 GCF_002878395.1 Capsicum annuum
CTTGATGAACTGAATGTGATTGACAAATTATATGAAAGACTCACATAGCCCGAAGAAAATCATCATAATCATGAGAGGATGAAATAAGTATAATAACACATGTGAGTCATCATATAATTTGTCAATCACATTCATTTCATCAAGAATATCAATTCTCATAATGTAAATATCATTTAAATCTTTCGAAAGAATAACTTTCACAATTCCACTTCCAAATCTCTTCACTATTCATCATAGACACAAGGAAACACAAAAACACTGGGAGATCCTATAACCGACATAAACCATGTGACCTATATGGAGTCCAACGTACAACCCACGTTGGGGAGAGCCGTCCTATCCTTCACATCGGAGTAGGACTATCGATATCAAATCCACACAAACTAGTGATCACTATATATATCAGCCTCAAGCTCACTCCTACGGGGACACGTAGTTCTAGGGAAGTAAGGCCGTTTTATACCTCCCACTTAGTGCTAAAGATTTCTCCCAGACTTAGCTCAGATCATTTCAAAGACAATCCATAAGAAAATAAATTCAGTAATATATAAATATACATCGGGAGCCATCGTACTTCCCATCTATCAAAATCAACAACATTATGGATTTCTTTCAAACTCGAGTTCAAAACAACTCCATTAAGACCAAAATGTCAAATCATTCAAAATATCTCAAATATTCAACATCAATGTGCTTATAATACACACTTTCTAAAAAAACACAATTTCCAATGGGGATTCACAACCCAAATATCAAAATCATGATAAATATCATTCAAGATTCATGCTTTATATCTCTACACCTGTAAATTCATCTTTCAAAATCATAAATATTAAGATTTCATAATAATCATCATAAGATATAGGTTCATGCTTCAAATTCGTAACGGTCAAATAAAAATCATGTCTTTGTAAAGAAAATTACTTTTGGACACAAGAACGAAAGAGAGTTCTTGTTTAAAATCCCACATACCTTGAATGATGAACTTTAGGTCGATACTCATTTTTGAGATGTCAATCGTGCCTTTGAATGATGGTTCTTGGAGTTCTTGAACTAGGAACTTGGAATCTTGAATAAATTTGCAGAATTAATGGTGAACTTTAGAGGTTTTTGAAGTTGGATGTAGGAGCTTAGGGTTTTCTTTTTGAGGAAATTTGATGAAATATAACATATAATGCTCCTAATAGGCTTTAATATAGGGTTTGGATGGATTTTGGGTGAGGTGGACTGACCAAAACGCCCCTAAAAATCAAATAATTCTCGAATCTGTCCTTTGGTGGACTGTTTTGATAGTCTGAAGTAGATCAACCATAACGTTTTACTCCTATATCCAAATTGGATGAAACCAATTTCATTAGAAAGAGGACTCTCATATATTTCCATTGATATATAGTATTTCTTCCAGACCATTGTGTACGAGGAGTTATGATTGTTTGAAGTTGACCAAAAAATTCACTTTTGATAGGCTGAAGTAGATTGAGCATAACCTTTTGCTCCGATAGACAAATTGGATGAAACCAATTTCATTGGAAATAGGACTCGCAAAGATTTCCGTTGATATATAGTAGATCATCTAGATCATTATGTACAAGGAGTTATGATCATTTAAAGTTAGAGCAAAAATACGCCAGGCCTCAGTACTTTTTCCTGCACGTTTTTCTGTTCACTACTATTGACGGTTCGATCGGAATGTTCATAACTCGTCGCTCGGGTGTCCGTTTTGGATGATTCACATATCGTTGGAAATATTATTTGATACTCTACGGAATGGTGGGTCATAATATAAGACATTCTGCTTGGAAAAAATTTATAATTCATTCTAGAAGATAGAACCCTACACGTTTACGCACAAAATTTCAATGAAAAATTTCCCGGGGTATTACATCATCCCCCCCCTTGGAAACATTCATCCTCGAATGATGCTAGACATGCCAAGATTAGATAGGGAATAGAGCATACAGCTGAAAATATTCGTTAGACTCATCACCACATCGTTTCTCACTCTGAATGCAACATAGAATGCATAAATTCAAGAAACTACAGCTCAACACATAATAAATGACAGCTGAACTGCTGCAACTTTTATCAAAAGTGCATGATTTAGGAAAGAACGGTACCTTCGGCTTGATCGAAGTTCTTTAAAAATAGGTGCGGGTACTTAGATCGCATATCCACCTCTGCTTCCTAAGTTGCACCCTCAACAGATTGGTTTCGCCACAACACCTTGACCAATGGAACTTCTTTGTTCCTTAGTCTTTGGACACTGAAATCAAGAATCTCAACGGGAATCGCATCAAAAGAAAGATTTTCTTGAATGTCAGCACTCATAGAGGAATCCACTACCACAGAATCGCTAATATGCTTTCTAAGCATGGATACATGGAATATTGGATGAACAGAGGACAACTCGGAAGGCAACTTGACCTCATAAGCTACCTTACCAACATGGCTAAGAATTTTGTACGGACCAACCTAACGGGGACTAAGCTTCCCCTTTTTTTCGAATCTCTTCACCCCCCTCATGGGTGAAATTTTCAGATACACTAGGTCACCAACTTCAAACTCAAGGTCTCTCCTTCTAACATCCGCATATGACTTCTGACAACTCTGCGCAGTTTTCAACCTTTCCCTAATCAACTTAAATTTTTCCATAGCCTCAAATACCGAATCAGGACCCCTCGCAACCACTTCACCCACCTCGAACTAACCTCTGGGTGATCTATACTTCCTCTTATATAAGGCTTCAAACAGAGCCATGCCAATACTAGAGTGAAAACTGTTATTGTAAGCAAACTCTATCAACGGTAAGTGGTCATCCCAACTTCCCTTGAAGTCAAGTGTATAAGCTCTCGACATTTTCTCTAAGGTCTGGATGGTTCACTCAGCCTGACCATCCATCGACGGATGAAAAGCAGAAGTTAAAAGCACTTGGGTACCAAGACCCTTCTGAAAAGCTTTCCAAAATTGCAAAGTGAACTGAGTACCCCTATCCGAAATGATAGCATCTAAGTATTGCTTTTTCTTAACTTCCGCAACTAAGGAAGATTCGGAACTACTCTGAACCCCTATACTACCTTTAGCAGAGTCAAACAACCTAACCCCCAATCTAGCCAAACGATGTACATCAAGAGCTAACTCTTTCTTACCTTTTACCACATGCGAAACACTACCTATGGACACTCTACTTAGGGTATCTGCCACAATATTGGCCTTGCCCGAATGGTACAGCACACTCATATCATAGTTCTTTAACAATTCTAACCATCGTCTCTGCCTAAGATTCAATTCTCTTAGGTTAAACACATACTGCAAACTCTTATGATCAGTGAAAATATCAACATGGACACCATACAAATAGTGTCTCCAGATTTTTAAATCAAACACAACAACAGCCAACTCAAGGTCATGGGTGGAGTAATTTTTCTCATGGGGTTTCAATTGTCTAGAATCATAGCTATCACCTTACCCTTCTGCATCAATATGCAACCCAACCCAATTTTTGAAGCATTACAGTACACCACAAAACCATCAATACCATTAGGCAAAGTCAAAACAGGGGCTGAAGTGAGTCGAGTCTTCAACTCCTGAAAACTCTTCTCACAAGATTCAGACCACAAGAACTTTACTTTCTTTTGGGTCAACCGAGTCATAGGATATGCTACAGAGGAGAAACCCTCAACAAAATAGAGGTAATAGCCAGCTAAACTCAAGAAACTTCAGATATCAATCGGAGAAATAGGTCTAGGCCAATTTCTAACAGCTTCGGTCTTTTGGGGATCAACTCTAATACCCTCAAAAGAAATGATATAACCCAGAAAAGCAACTGAGCTTAGCCAAAACTCACACTTACTGAACTTGGCAAACAACTTGTGATCTCTAAGGGTTTGCAAGACAGTTCGGAGATGATCAAAATGTTCATCCTCACTATGGGAGTACCCCAGTATATCATCAATGAACACTATGACAAACATATCCAGATATGGTCTGAACACTCGATTTAAGAGGTCCATAAAAGTTGCTGGGGCATTAGTTAACCCAAAAGACATAACAAGCAACTCAAAATGGCCTTAACGAGTTTGGAAAGCAGTTTTTGGAATGTCACACTCCCTAAATTTGAGTTGATGATAGCCGGAACGAAGGTCTATATTTGAGAAATAACTTGCACCTTGCAATTAGTCAAACAAATCATCTATTCTTAGAAGGGGGTACTTATTTTTTATGGTGACTTTATTCAGTGGCGGTAATCAATGCACATACGCAAAGAGCCATCTTTCTTTCTCACAAACAACACAGGAGCACCCCAAGGATAAACACTGGGCCTTATGAAACCCTTATTTAGTAGATCTTTGAGTTGCTATTTCAACTCCTTAAGTACTGCAGGGGTCATATGGTAAGGAGGAATAGAAATGGGCTGAGTATTGGGAAGCAGATCAATCCCGAACTCTATCTCTCTATCAGGAGGTATCCCTCGAAGACCATTCGAAATGACATCAAAAGCTCATTGACGACGTTAACAGACTGGAGAGTTGGAGTCTCAGACTTAGTGTCTTTGAGTCTAACCAAATGGTAAATACACCCCTTGGAAATAAGCTTTTTAGCTTTGAGGTAAGAGATAAAATGACTCTTGGGTGACACAGAATTCCCAGACCACTCAAACACAAATGCACCCGAAAACTAAAACTTGACCACTCGGGTCTGATAATCAATAGAGGCATAAAAAAATACAGCCAGTCCATACCCAGAATCACATCAAAATCAGATCAGCCAACAAGACTCTATGAAGAACGGTAACAGGACACTTTTTATATGCTTTCTGGGCAACAATCGAATCACTCACTGGGGTAGAAACAAGGATTGGCTCAAGAATAATCTCAGGACTCATTTCAAAATTCACACCAATCAAAGGTGTAACATATGAGAAATTGGATCTAGGATCCAACAAAGCATACACATCAAACTGAAATATATGAAGCATACCAGTAACAACATCAGGAGAGTCCTCCTATTCCTGGTGGGATGGTAAAGTATAAAATCTATTCTCGCGCTACCCGCCAGCATTTCTAGAAAAGGCGCCCTGAGTTGAGGTTGGGCGAGTCGTTGGAACTGGAGCACTAACAGTCTGAGTCTAGGTCTGAGGGCGATAGTCACGACGCCCTTGTCCATCCTGTGGAAAATCTCTAACTCTGTGACCCATGTCACCACACCAGAAACAATCCCTCTTCTCACCCCAACACTCACCCGAATGAGCCCTACCATACTTAGGACACAGGGGACTATTTGGCTTACTGCCGCACTGTACTAGGACCTAGATGCAGATGACCTGCTACCTTGCTTCTGCCTACCTCTAGGCACAAGAGCACTAGCAGATGACGGTGCTGGCATATATGAACGATCCTGATACTGAGGGCGACTCCCTCCCTGTAATCTAGTCTGACCTTGTCTGTGCTGCTCGGACCTAGCTCTCTTATTCCTTCTCATTCTATCTCTCTCCTTAATCTTGTCTGCCTCATTCTATTGGGCATGAGTCATCAGCCTAGAAAAATTTATCTCACTATTTAGCATAGCAGACCTACACTCCTTAACCACATAACTAAACACTCCAGTCACAAACTTACTCATACTAGCCCGATTATCAACAACCAAGTCGGGAGCATACTTGGCCAACTGATTGAACTTTAAACAGTACTCCCTAACAGTCATAGACCCCTATCGCAGGTTCATAAGCTCTTCCACCTTCGCCTCCCTTATCTCCAAAGGGAAAAACTTATCCTAGAATGCATCCTGGAACTCTTGCCAAGTTGTAGGGACAGCTCCCTCACCTTTACCTTTCCTCCAAGCAACAAACCAGTCATAAGTAGGTCTTTCAACCTATACGCAGCCAACTTCACACTATGTTCCTTAGATACATGCATTACTTGAGTAATCTTCTGCACCTCCTATGAAAACAACCATGGATCCTCATCAGACTTGGACCCATAGAATTCTGGAGGATTCATTCTCATAAAGTCACGGATCTTGGCAGTAACTGAATCACCTCCCTACTACTGTGGAGTCAAGGCCGGGTTGGCCTGAATATTTGCAGTAACAACTTGGGCTAGCACTGGAAAGGCTGCCCAAAATTCAGCATAAGACATATTTTTATTCAATCGGTTAGCGGGTTGAGGTTGCTGACCATCATTATTTCTTCTCGCTCGACGTGGAGGCATATTTTTGAAAGAAGAGAGCATGAATCAATAGTAGAGAGAGACACTTTAAGCACAATAGACTTCTGAAAGAAAGAATCATACTTTTTCCTAAAATATCTTGTAGCCTCTTTCTCATAGATATGGCACGCTACTCACCGATGATCAAGACTCTACTTAATGCGGCTTGTCAGACTCCCTAGGACACCTTAAAACCTTAGGCTCTAATACCAAGTTTTTAACGCTCTAAAAAATTGGTCCCAGAGCGTCACACGTTGCTTGAGGCTACGAGTAGCCCAAAGCTAACCCTTTGAGCCATTTTTATTCAGTTCAATACAAATCAACGGGGTTTTCATAAATAACCCTCAAATTTCAATAGAGTAATCATCATCCAAGAATAAAATAATTTCAGAAAGATAACAAAATACGACTTATTAGTCAACTCCCAACATCTTTACCAGTTAGACAAACCTCTAAGAAAATTAATAAAACCAGCGATCCATTGAGACATGCCCCAACTAACTCATACTTAGTAAACAGATGTAAACAATTCTGTGAAACCATCATCGAAAATCACGTCCTCGAAACATAAGGACTCACCACAACAGAGGATGTAGAACAGCATGCTCGAAGAATCACTGTCGAACCTAGAACTGAGCACTTGAACCTATCTTCTGAGAATATGCAACCCACATCTAAAAATGTGAGTCAGTACAAGGGAATGAAACCGAGTATATGGGGGTGTATGCAGTTGTATAAACATCATCATCTTAAATATTTATAAGAAATATACAGTATGTATGAAAGACTCACATAGCCTAAAGAAAATCATCATAATCATGAGAGGTTGAAATAATTACAATAACACATGTGAGTCATCATATAATTTGTCAATCACTTTTAGTTCATCAAGAATATCAATTTTCATAATGTAAATATCATTTAAATCTTTCGAAAGAATAACTTTCACAATTCCACTTTCAAATTACTTCACCATTCACCATAGACACAAGGAAACACACACACACTGGGAGATTCTATAACCGACATAAACCATGTGAGCTACATAGATTCCAACGTACAACCCACGTTGGGGAGAGCTGTCCTATATTTGCCATCGGAGTAGGACTATCGATATCAAATCCAAATAAACTAGTGATCACTATATAAATCAGCCTCTGGCTCACTTTTACGGGGGCACGTAGTTCTAGGTAAGTAAGGTCACTTTATACCTCACACTCGGTACTAAATATTTCTCCCAGACTTAGCTCAGATCATTTCAAAGACAATCCACAACAAAAAAATTTCAATAATATATAAATATACATCGGGAGCCATCATGTTTTCCATCTATCAAAATCAACCACATTGTGGATTTCTTTCACACTTGAGTTCAAAACAACTCCATTAAGACCAAAAGGTCAAATCATTCAAAATATCTCAAATATTCAACATCAACGTGCTTATAACACACACTTTCTAAAAAAACACAATTTCCAATGGGGATTCACGACCCAAATATCAAAATCATGACAAATATCGTTCAAGATTCATGCTTTATATCTCCACACATGTAAATTCATCTTTCAAAGTCATAAACATCAAGATTTCATAATAATCATCATAAGATATGGGTTCATGCTTCAAATTCGTAATGGTCAAATAAATATCATGCCTTTGTAAAGAAAATTACTTTTGGGTACAAGAAAGAAAGAGAGTTCCTGTTGAAAAATCCCACATACCTTGAATGATGAACTTTAGATCGATACTCGTTTTTGAGATGTTAATCGTGCCTTTGAATGATGGTTCTTGGAGTTCTTGAACTAGTAACTTGGAATCTTAAATAAATTTGCAGAATTAATGGTGAACTTTGGAGGTTCTTGAAGTTGGATGTAGGATATTATTGTTTTGTTTTTGAGGGAATTTGATGAAATATAACATATAAGCTTTTAATAGGCTTTAATATGGGGTTTTAAAGGTTTTTGGGTGAGGGGGAATGACCAAAACACCCCTAAAAATCAAATAATTCTCGAATCTGTCCTTTGGTAGACTATTTTGATAGTCCGAAGTAGATCAACCATAATGTTTTACTCTGATATCTAAATTAGATGAAACCAATTTCATTAGAAAGAGGACTCTCATATATTTTCATTGATATACAGTATCTCTTCCAGATCATTGTGTATGAGGAGTTATGATCGTTTGAAGTTGACCCAAAAATTCACTTTTGATAGGCTGAAGTAGATCGACCATAACTTTTTGCTCCGATAGACAAATTGGATGAAACCAATTTCATTGGAAAGAGGACTCGCAGAGATTTCCATTGAAATATAGTAGATCACCCAGATCATCATATACAAGTAGTTATGATCATTTAAAGTTGGAGGAAAAATACACCAGGCCTCAGTACTTTTTACTGCATGTTTTACTGTTCACTACTATTCATGGTTCGATCGAAATGTTCATAACTCGTTGCTCGGGTGTCCGTTTTGGATGATCCACATATTGTTGGAAATCTTATTCAATACTCTACGTAATGGTGGGTCATAGTATAAGACATTCTACACGAAAAATTTATAATTCATTCTAGAAGGTAGAACCCGACACGTTTACGCACAAAATTTCAATGAAAAATTTCTCGGGGTATTACAACAATATTAAACAAGGACATGGATATCTAAAGGATGATAAAGTATATACAGTAGGTAGAAGAGGAGAAAAAGAGGTAGGTATAGGTGGAGGAAAGATAAAGAAAGTCTAAGAGAGCTAAGTCAGCAGATCAGAAAGCTAGTCAGTAGCTGGGTGGCAAATGGGATAAGAAATGATCTAAAAGAAATTTTGGGGCAACAATCATTCTTCAGCTAGTGAACCTACACCCAGGACTCTAGTTAACCAATGGTTCCAAAACTCCCATCCTAATAGTGGGTTGAGGATGCAGGGTACTCCATCTTAGGAGAGTGTGGCTCACTCATTAAGGACATACCCTCACTGTAACTCATGAGGTAAGAATCATCTAGGGAGGTGTTATTTAGGGAGTAATGTGTAATATAATTATTGCCATACAGGTCATGTCCAATGATATTGACCCTCTGCAAGAGGAAATTTTGGAGGCACTAATTCCACAGCTCTACCACCTAAGGGTACTGATTCTGCTACTTAGGGGCGGTCGCAATCGGTTCTTTGGTCTTTCTACTTGTCAAGACTCAAAGGCTTCACCGAATATGGTTACTATTATATTGTAGGTCTTTTATCGTGATGTGTATATGTTGCTTGATTCGGGGTCTACCTTGTCTTACATGACCCCTTATGTGACTGTTAGTTTTGGTTTTTAGCTGAAAATATTTCAAAACCTTTCTTTGTTTCTACTTTTGTTAGTGACTTTATTGGGGCTAAGAGAGTTTATAGAAATTATATGGTGTTTGTTTTCTATCAGAATGCTATGGTTGATTTTGTAGAACTTGATATGGTTGATTTTTATGTTATTTTGGGAATGGATTGGCTCTATTCATGTTATTCTACGTTAGACTGTAGGACCAGAAAGGTTACCTTCTCTTTTTCTAATGATCCTGTAATAGAGTGGGAGGGGTATTCTCTTGTACCTAGAGGAAAGTTTATCTATTATCTTAGAGCCCATAAGCTCATATACAAAGGTTGTTTGGGTCAAAGATTCTAGAACTGAGAGTCCTTCCCTCCAGTTAGTTCTTGTAGATAATGAATTCTCAATAGTCTTTCCTGATGATCTCCCTAGGATATCCCCAGATAGGGAGATAGATTTTGACATTTACCTATTGCCAAACACTCGACCTATTTTTATTCTGCCATCTAGGATGGCTCCTGCATAATTGAAAGAGTTAAAAGATCAGTTAAAAGGCATTCTTAACAAAGGCTTTATTCTTCCTAGTATCTCTCCCTGGGGTGCTCTGATGCTCTTCGTGTGTAAGAAAGATGGCTCCCTTCGTATATGCATATATTACTGTCTGTTGAAAAAAGTCCCAGATAAACTTAGGTACCCTCTTCATGTTTTACCATTTTCTAGACTTGTTCGTCATAGTATTTATTGATGATATCTTGATTTATTATAAGAGTGGGGAGGAGCATGCAACCACCTTCGAATCCTTCTTCATACTCTTAAGGACCATTATCTATATGAAAAGTTTTCCAACTGTGAATACTGTCTTAGTGCTATTGCTTTCTTAGGGCATATTATTTATAGTAAGGGAATTAAGGCTGATCCCCAAAAGGTTGAGGCAGTGAAAAAATAGCCCAAACCCACAACTCCAACTGATATCTGGAGCTTCATGGGTTTGGCCGAGTATTATAAGAGATTTGCAGAGAGTTTTTCATCCATAGATTCTCCACTTACCAGATTGCATAAGTCTAACTCTTGTGATAGTAGTTTTAAAAATCTGAAGAAAAAGTCGACTACTATACCTATTTTGACCCTCCCAGAGGGTACAGGGGGTTTTATTGTGTAAATGTATCTCGGGTAGGACTTGGGTGTGTACTTATGCAGCATGGTAAGGTAGTGTCTTATGGATCTTGACAGCTAAAGGTGTATGAGAAGAACTATCCCACCCATGATTTAGAGTTAGAGGTTGTGGTGTATGCACTCAAAATCTGGTGTCACTATCTTTATAGAGTCCATGTTGACATCTTTACTGATCATAAAAGTTTACAGTATGTGTTCACTCAAAAAGAACTGAATCTCAGGCAGAGGCGGTGGTTGGAATAGTTAAAAAATTATGACATGAGCCTACACTATCATCCGGGTAAGGCCAATATGGTGGATAATACCCTTAGCAAGTTATCTATGGGCAGTCTTTCTCATTTTGAAGAAGGAAATATAAATATGGTAAAGGATATGCATTGGCTTACTAATTTGAGTGTTCAACTCTTAGACTTTGAGGATAGAGGGGTATTCGTACAAGAGGTAGCTAAATCATTCCTATGTGTTGAGGTTAAGGAAAAGTAGCCTATTGACCCCATTTTAATGCATATTAAGGAAGATACTACAAAAGTTCATGGCATTTGAAATTAGAGGTGATGGGATTTTAAGGTATCAAGGTAGGTTATGTGTGTTGGATGTGGATGGATTGCGAGAAAGTATTCTTGACAAAGCTCATAGTTCCAGGTATGTTGTTCACCCTAGCTCTACTAAAATGTATCATGATCTCAACGGGGTTTACTGATGGAATGACATGAAAAGAGATGTTGCTCTGTGGCTAAGTGTTTGAACTGTCAATCCCTAGCTCTACTAAAATGTATCATGATCTCAACGGGGTTTATTGATGGAATGACATGAAAAGAGATGTTGCTCTGTGGCTAAGTGTTTGAACTGTCAATAAGTTAAGGTGGAGAATTTGAGGCCAAGTAGCACTTCATAGGATATAGCTTTGCCTTTATGGAGATGAGAGATGATTAACATGGACTTCATTACAAGACTTTCGAGATCTCGAAACCGATATGACTCTGTTTGAGTGATTGTAGATAGGTCAGCTTACTTCTTGCTTATGAGGACTAATTATTTAGGTGACGATTATGCGAATTTGTACATTCAAGATATAGTTCGTTTACATGTGGCTCTAATATCCATCATATCCAATAGAGGTACACGATTCTCTTCTCAGTTTTGGTGGTCTTTCCAAAGGGGTTTAGGTATCCAAGTCAACCTTAGCACTGCATTGCACCCTCAAATGGATAGTCAAGTAGAGCGAACCATTCAAACCTTGGAATATATGTTTAAGGCTTGCATAATTGACTTTAAGGGTAGTTGGGTGGATCACCTGCCATTGATAGAATTTGCCTATAATAATAGATACCGTTCTTACACCCAGATGGCTTTTTTCGAGGCTAGTTATGGGAGAAGACGTAGGCCACTGATTTATTGGTATGAAGTGGCTGAAACCTATTTTTTTGGACCTGACCTTTTCCATCAAGCGATTGACAAAGTAAAGTCATTAGAAAGCAGTTAAAGAATGCCCAAAGTCTCCAGAAGTCCTATGTTGACATTAAATGTAGGGATTTAGGATTTAAGGTTGATGATTGCGTATATCTAAAGGTCCCCCCCGTAAAGATAGCCATGAGATTCAAAAAAAGGATAGCTTAGTCCTCTTTACATAGGTCCTGATTACAAGAAGGGTTGGTGGAGTTTCTTATGAGTTGGATTTGGCCACAAGTTTAGGTTTAGTCCATCCTATATTTCACGTGTCAATTATAAAGAAATGTATTGGAGATCATTCTCTTCTGTTTACTATCGAGGCAATTGGTGTAAGGGATTCATTATCATATGAGGAATAACCCATAGGTATAATAGATCGGCAAGTTCAAAAGTTAAGGAGTAAAGGGATAGCTTCAGTTAAAGTGTAGTGGAGGAATAAGAAAGTTGAGGAAGTTACTTGGGAGTCAAAGAATGATATGCATGCAATGTATCCATCACTCTTTGAATCTACAGATGATTATTTCGAAGGTATTGATCTTATCTTTCTCTTTTATTCCATGTAGCGCCTTAAATCGTGCTTAACGCGGTCCTAGTCTTCATTCAAAGATGAATGATCCCAAGGGAAGGATAATGTAACACCCTCAAATTATGGCTATTTTATTTTTCATCTTCCCATACTTAAAATATCAATTTTTAACTCAACTCATGATTAGGGGTGTTAAAAGGATATCTCGGAGGAATTTTAAAATTTTTAGACAAGGTTCGGGCCATTTATGGGACACAAAGGTTGTAAGTCTCCGCGATACCCCCGCATCTTGGAAGCTGGATCACACGATAGGCATTATATCACAGAGACTGGATTATGCGATCGGTGTCGCGCCACGGAGGCTAGTCCCCACGATAGCCACCGCATCGCAAAGGCTATGTTTTCTGGGAATAATTTCAAATATCTTAGAGGGACTTTTTAGTCTTTTCCCCTTTAAAACAATCCCCACAATTTAAAATACCCCCAAAACGTATTATTGCCTTTTTGAAATCTCCAAACCATCTTCCCATAAGCAAAAGAAGAGAGACTACCTAGGGTTTAAGGATTTTTAGCTTCAAGGTCGGATTTTACGCTACGTCTTCTTAAATTCAAAGTGTGTAGAACTATTCTAAATATCATCGACTAAATTGTGCCTTCTTTATGATTTTCAAAGCATAATTTTTTAATATATTCGTAATTGAGTTTTGAAAAACATTGAAGAGCATCTATCATAGAACTAATTTAATAACATTATACATTTATTATGGGATTTTTCCGTTGAATGGTGTTGTAATCATGTATGTATATGTGATGATATCCGAAATAGTGATTTATGGGTATGTTTTATGGAACTCCCTCTTAAATAATAAAATTTATGGTCCTAATAAGTTATGAATGTGAAATGTGTTTGAGAGCAGAATAATTTCATATGTTTTTGGGTAAGGATTGACCACCACATGCTAAGGTATTGTGAAGAGAATGTTTTGCGTACATTTCATGGATAAGTTTAAATAAGAATCCTCTGAAGATGTTGAAATCTTGTTGGTGGTCATTAACATGATTTCGAATAAAAGAGGCTAAGGTTATGACATGACATGATATGACTTCCAAGTCTAGGTATGATGATACCTAACACGAGATTCCCTTAATATGAACGGAGCAAGTGTTTTGAGAATGAATTATGGTCTTAAGAGGCTAAATATTGGTGTAAAGAGAGTTAGATGGTTATCCAAATAAGGCATGAGTTTAGAAATTTCATAGCCAAAACCATACTTTACCGGTATGGGTTGTAGTGGATTATATGTCAGCAAGGAGGCATGCTTTCTCATAATATGGTGTGTCAGTAAGAAGGCACACTTTGTTCTCAATCACATATAAATTCTTGTGGTAAATTCGAATTGGGGTCTTGGTCGCTAAGTTAAGGGTGTATCCCATATAGCCCGTGGGATTTCAGAATTGTAGGGTGTACCATCTAGCTCAGAACTAAATCTAAGACTTAAGTCATTACTTTTGTAGGAATGATTTGAATGCTCTATTTTAAGTGTGCCCATATGTTTGATTTCTATGATGTTAACCTGTTTTTATTATTCTTTTGACCATATTATATGGATTATGCCATTTTTGAATTGTTCTACACACCGATACATTTCATGTATTGACCTTCCTTCTTGGCGGCTACAATATCTCATAATGTAAGATCTGAGGCTCAGTCCCGCAGTCCAGTTCAGCAGCAGTAGATTGTTCCAAGAGACTAGAGTTGGTGAGCCTCTCTTACATCAAAAGGCATCCTTTGTATGTTTTAGTTTCAGTTGTTTTATGGTCCGATTGGGGGCCTTGTCCCGGTTTAGATACATTATTGTTTTCAATTAAGTAGAGACTTCGTAGATTGTTTTAGATAGAGTTTGGATTTTCCCTTTTATACGATGTTATGAAGTTTCAAGTTTGATTTCGGGACTATCATGTTTTCAGTTTATCTTCCGCACTTTTATACCATATGAGATATGCTTATGATCACATGCTAAGGGACTTCGTAGTTCTTAAATTATGGAGATATATGCATTCAATTTTATTTGGTTTTTTGATTTCTACATTGAAGAGAATCCATGCATCACATTCTTGTAACATCATATATCTAACTTTGAGACAGGGCGGACCTACGTTTTATTTTGGGCTGCTTCGGCACTCACTAAACTCGACGTGGAATAAGTATAATTACATAGAAAATATATAAAAATAGGTATAAAATATATAAAAGCACCCATTATAACAAAAAGTTGGTTGGGTGCATTGACATTTGGGTCGATCTTAAGGTGCTTCATTGGAAGGAGGTCCTGGGTTCTCGAACCTCATTGAGGTGATTTTCTTTTTAAAATTTTTTAAGCATGGGTCCGCCACTGCTTTGAGACTGAGAAGCATTTTGGTGAAACTCATCCCTATATTTATCGCTTAAGTTTTTTGTTTTTGGTTCCAGTATATACCATAGAACATAATGTAGAATTAATTTATTTTAGTTCCTAAAACTATTCATTAGTATTTTTTTTTTTTCATTTACATATGTTTATTAAAAAATTTATCAAACATTTACTTTAATGAATTCTACCCGTAGTAGAAACGTACTCTTTAAAATTGTGTATTTTTTTTATATATTCTCATTAATATGAATATAGCTATTTAAATTTTTAATGTCATAATTCATGTTGTAAATTAACTTATGTATGATACAGACTAAATAATACTATTTTATAATAAATGCATAATCTCACAGTTATTAACAGAAGGTTCAATTTATTTTCTGCAATACCAAAGATAATAATATATTTTTAAAAGCCGAAAAGTAGTTTATCTCATTAAATAATTTTTAAATAAATATAATTGCAAAAGATACTTTTAAACGCATGAAATATAAAAGTAAAACAAATCATTTCCTTTATATTGCAACAGTGACGACATGATTTTTCATTGGGTTGGGAATGTCTAAACTAGGAGAGTCAAACGTGAATAGAAAATCAAATGTACTATTGGACATTAAAGATTCAACAGAATGTTTATTAGTTTTTTTATTAGTAACTGTAAAGGGACTAGTGTCAGTACTATGTTGAGAAGTGGAAGAGTTAATTTCATTAAGGGTCTTGCTAAATGTCAAAGTAGCATTTTTTTAAAAAGACATAACTAATGAGAGGAGCCTTTTCAATTACCTTTTCTTTTTCCTTTGTACCTGGCGCTACTTTCGTTTTCTTGGGAATGAGAACTATTTTCCATTCTTAATCATGTGTAGTGGGAACATGTGAACTTGGTTCTTGAGTAGAAATATCTGCCCTTTTACTCTCCGGCTGATTTTTCTCTTGCAACTTTCCCTTTTGAAACTAACTGTTTTTGGACATGATCCAAATATCCACTACACTTGCATAGGAAACCCTCTGCTTCGTAGAACAAGTTGCATGTGGTTATCAATTTGTATCCATATTGGAACTAGAATATTTAAATTCATTTGAACATATAACCTTGCATATCTCCCATGAAGAATAGTGCTGGTACATGCATCAATTTTTAGGAATTTACCTATAGAGTTTTCCATATTTTAGAGTAGAAGACTGTCATTGTACTCCAATGGGAGTTGTGGCAGGCGTACCCAAATAGCAGATGATGTTAATACTGCCTTTTTCGAGTTGAAATTTGGCATCCATTTTGGATGGCCAGGTAGTGTCCATAAACAAATCATGGACCATTGTTGAGAGCTAAATTCATATCAAAGAGAATTTAAGTATGTAGCAATCGCAACCCAAATCAATAAGTGAAACGTAATCCATAATTTTCCAGCGCTGATTTAGCTTAGAGCATAGAAGTTGATGGTTTATGCGTGTACAATTAGCATGATGATGAGGGAGAATTTTCAAGGAGCGTAAAGCCTTTGGTTTTCTTCTTGGGAAAGGGTGATAGACATAATACCATTAGAGAGGATGGAGCTATGATCAATTGCAGTAACCTCCACCAAGTTATGAGATAAAGGAGCATTAAAGTCTTCATTCATATCTATATCAGTGGTGATTTGGTTGGCTAGAAGTTTGTCCTTAAAAGTGGCATCCTTAATGGTCTTATCAGGTGATTTAGGTGGGTGTTCATAGGAGATGGAGGATCAAGGAGTGATGTCCATCAACAGTATAATTGATAATTTCGATCAGGTTCAAAGTTTATAAAATTAGAAAAGAAAAAAAGGTTTCTTCCCCACTAATTGATTTTTCTATCCAATTTTCAAGTTGCATGTGGTGGGATTGTGACTATAGAAAATGAGGTAAATTAGTATATATCTTAGTACATCATGTAGAAATGATTTATTTTTATTTCTAACAATTTTATTGATATATTTTTTTCTGGTGGCATATATGTCTTGAACACTTTATTGAACGTTTACATCAATAACTTCTACACGTAAAAGAAATGCACACTTTAAATTAATGCATTTGTTATGTATTCACATGAATAGTAAATATTGATATTTGAATTGTTATTGTTATAATTCATGTTGTAAATGGATTCATGTGTGATACAAGCTAAAAAATGCTACTCTTTAACAGACACCTAATCTCATAGAACTAACAGAAGATTCAATTATTATAAAAGATAATAATATATTTTTTAGAAGGCGGAAAGTAGTTTATTCTATCAAATAATTAACAAATAATATGATGTTAAAAATACTTTTGAACACATGAAATATAAAGTTAAAACAAATCATTCCTTTTATTTTGCAATAATGAAAATGAATATAAGATATGAAATTCAAAGGTTTATAATAACAAGGTTATCCCATGATAGAAGTCTTCACTACATACATTAGGTGATCCATAACTATTAAAATTTAATAATCATTGAAACCCTGGCTTGAATTGATTATTATTAATATATTTCTATTATTTTGATTAATGTACACCATTAGAATGTATATTGAGAGTTTCTTTTTAAATTAATAATAGAAATACTAATTTTCAAGAGGGAGAAGTAAAACGGAGGGGGGAGGCTACAGCATACCGTACTAATTCTAATATGAGATCCTTTTTATTTTAATTTATTTTACTTGATTTTAATTGTATTATTTGAATTTTATTTATTATTTGTCCATCCAACACTCACATATCAACTTTAATGTTAATAGATGATAAATTACCGCACACTAAAGAAAATACATATATATTAATTTTATTCATAGAGAAGATGAAGAATCAAAACAACAGAATGAAATCTATAAGCATCTAACAATATCTAACACTTGTCTGCGAAATCTCTAACATTACAAGATTAATCATAAGTCTAGAACAAAACTAGGACAAGGCCCCTAGTCGGACCCAATACAAAAATAACATAATAATGTTCTAAAGACAAGGCCTTCTGAAATAAAGAAGGCTCACCAACTGCTCACTTCTGTCTGACAGATTCTACAGCTTAGCAGGAACTCTAGACTGAGCCTCAGACCGTGAAATATAAGGGTCAGTACAAAGTACTAGTGCACAGTGCAATCCAAAATAATGAATTTTATAAAATATAAGGGAGAGCAATTTATAAAATAGTATGCATGACATAATTAAAAGCACTTAGGCAATTCCAAATAATCTTAAAAAAAGTTTTCTCAATGCAATTTTGATCTTTGTATTACTTTTGAGCTAGGTGGCATTCCCTTACAAGTCTGATATTCCACAGGTTATATAGAATCCTCCATTGACTCGAGGGGAAAGTTTCCAACCCAAGTTTTCCGCAAGGGTTGGAGTGGCTGAGTCTGATACACCATAGGGCTCTAGGCCAACGTAAAATCCCTCTAGGGGATTAAATAACCCCTATCGGCAAACTACAGTTTCGAGCAATGAGTAGTCTGAACTCGTGCCTTCTTCGGAGAATCACCTAACATCTCTTTATGTCCATTTTAAACCATTTCTAAACATGCATCATTCTAAGTTTCAAAATCTAAAAATCTGATTGCAAACATGCATTCTGTTCTGAATTACCATGGCATTATCTGAGTTGGTATCGTCACACCAAGACTTGTAAGTCATATTTCTGAGTCATAATGTATCATGCATGATTCTTTTATTAAAAAATAATTCAGACCACCCAAATAGGCAAATAATATAAGAGATTTCATGTTCCGAAACACAAGTCAAAACTATGCAAAGATTCTCATTCTTTCATCAAACATATGGTGGTCATCTATTTATTTTTGTGATAAACCATGCAACTCTTTCATTATATATATATTCAACATTTATCAACATGAACAACCCTCTCTTTTGAATTCAAAATCATATTCAAGTCATAACATGAATCAAGACATACATATCATGTTTTTCAAGATGCATTCGAAACAATCTATATCATATAAAAAATGGGAAAAATCATAACAAGAGAGGAATTCTATATTATTCATGCTCTCAAATTAAATATTCAAACCCAATTTTCATACATACATATATATATGGGTACAAATGAATTTGGGGGAAAGGACTCAAGGCCAAAACAATAGTGTCATTAAAACATTCATAAAGCAACATTGTAATATAAATTTTGAAAGCCCTTCGATAATTCATTGATTTCATTATGTTAAAAGTTGTTGAACAATTTCATTATGCCCAAGTAGTTTTAGAAAAACTCCACGCACCTTAGATTATTTAGGAGAAAGAGCGGAACTCGGATCTTGATCCGTTTCTTGAAATTCTTGACTTTATGAATAAGTTCTTGAATCTTTGGGGAAGGAGTTAGGGTTGAAATAAGATATTTTGGCTTCTTGGGGTTGAAATTCAATGTTATAGACATATTTTTGGCGAGGAGAAATGACCACGGTGCCCCTAGACCCATTAGAAATAGAAATAATGCGTAAAATAGCCTTAGATACACATCTGGTTTCTTGTCGACGCGACGCGTCATGATCACATCAGTTTACTACCTCATACATAAAAAGCCATAACTTTTCGCTCGGTTATCAAATTTTGGTGAAATTGGTATCGTTGGAAAGCTAATTCAATTATCTATAATTTGGTGGGTCTTGATCTGAAAATTCTATGTGTATTAAGAGTTATCCATGTTCAAAGTAGAGCCTTATAGAATCGAATATCCAATTTTGGATGAATGAAAGGTTCTTACCTCATCTTTGCTTTAAGTCATTTCTATGAACGTTTTTTACCTCATAATCACTTCATATACTAGGCGAGATATCATGAAAAATGAATCTAAACATAAACCATGGAATTAGAGCTTACACACGTAAAATGACGATTTAATTTCTATCTTAAAAATGTGGGGCGTTACATTATCTCCCCCTTGAGATCACTCATCCCCGAATGATTGGTAGGGACTTTTAAGGATCTAAAAGTGCAAAATAAAGAACGTAATCTCGCATTGAATAACTTTCCTCAATAAAACATACAAAAGGCATCAAACGAGTGTCATGGTAAGCCTGAGTGAAATGTGAAAGCACAAAACATGGGATAGTGAGACTTTACATAGGGATGATCTTGTACATGAGATATATGAATCATAATCATCATAACACAAGGAAGGGGTTTATTTGATGATCATAAATTGGTTGATATTGGTACTAATAATGAAATAAGATTTCGTGGAAGATAGGATTAGAAGCATTCTCTACCTTACAAAGTACCGCTGAATAGACTTAAACTCAGAGGCACTAATAGCCTACACCCCAAACAATAAATAGCATACTTCATACTCGTCAACTTACAATTCTCCAATCACCCATCTAGCCACAAAAATTTGAATCCTACTACTTCGTACTACTATGTTGAAGCCTTACTCAGAGTAAAAAGGTGATAACTTAAACTATAGGACCCTATACTTTACACCCCATTAAAAACATTGCCTCACCTTATCACTATCATCAAACACTCAGGTTTTAATTCAACAAATACTAACCACATAGTACATGGGTTGAGTTTTCATCAATCATAACATTCAAGCCTATCATTACTGCACCCACTTCATGGATTTTTCCCCCCTAAGACCAGCAAATTCAATTACATTCACAAAGATTTTCGCCATATATCTCATTCCCAACTATTTCTGATAATAAAAGTCCATACTCTTCTTAGCTATTTCACACAACAAAAGTTCATTTCCTTCCTTTCCCTTTCACTTATAACCTTAGCTCGAGAATTCACATCAATTATTTTTTAACCTTCAAGAACATCTACTCCCTTGTCTAACACATCACCACACTTCTACATCCACCATCATACTATCATACGGAGGGTCATTAAGGGACTCGGGCATAAATGTCATGAATAGAAGTAACATTGTTAGACCATAACTTATACTTATTGCACTACTCAAGGAGGGACATAAAATGAAGATACGATAGAATAAACACGAAGTGCTCCATATAACAAGTCTTTGGATCATAAGTAAACAGTCTTTTGGAAGACACAATACTGCATGAATTCTTAGGATAGAGAATAATGAGAAACATTGGTATACATATCAAGATAAGATGAGGGAAATATACTAAATTACCGTTCTGGACTCAGAAATTAGTAAGAAAAACTAGGCACCCGACGCGTTTGGTGATGCAACATGTTGAGATCACGTTGAGACATTGGTTTGGCCAATGTAATTACCAACGCAGCGCATTGATATCGTGTCAAGCCATTGGTTTGCACACTCAACGCATCTCAAACGTGGTCCAAAGAGTCCAAAACTTTCCCGGAACATCCCCTTTATACTCCTAAACATGAAGCAACTCAAAAATCTACGTCTTAGGGTCAAAAAGATCAATTTGAAAATCATGAAACTTAAGATTTCAAAATATGGCTAAGTCTTCTAATACTTAGAAAAAATGTCATCTCTTCATACATGCTACCAAGAGTGGTATTGACTAGAGAATACTACGGGGTGTTACATTACAACTAAGATAAAGATTTTCACTTGAAGCGATTGCTCCTCATTTAAAGAACTGGGATTTTTCCATAAGTTTGCATAAACTTTAACACTCTAGCTAAATCCGACATAGGATGAATCAATGACATACAAAAACATATTTTCTTAGGACCAAGTATGCAGAGAGACATAAATATTCTTGGATCACAAACAACATAACATATGGTCAGAATACATAAAAGACTGGATTACTGAGAGACATAATTGCTTCCAGTTTGGAGGTCAGATCATAAACCTAAGTCCATACGAAACTCGAACCATAGGTATGAATTAAACAGATGACGTAAGACATTAGTGGGATACTCTCCTTAATTGAAGTAGGAGGAATATGCTTGAGTAGAATTAGGTTCATCATAGTTCCTTCCTACAACTTGCCACACTGAGAATATTCAGGAACTCACTTAATTCCCCATCTCCCCCTTAGATCAAAGTAACACCCCTATACTTTGATGTGTGAGCCTATGCTAACACATTTGAGGCTTTTAAATAATTGTAAGGTCTTGAGCAACTTTAGTTGTGTTTTACTAGTTTACTTTGATTTTTGCAGTAAATATTGAGATTAGGAGAACCAAAAATAATGGAAGCAAAAAGGATGAAAAGTGAAGCAAAATAAAGGACAAGTGTGGCTGACAACGTTTATGATAAGTTGTCAACCTGGTGATAAGCTGTTAAGGATGCTGTCAGCCTTAAATAGAGAATAGAAATTGAAGACATTTTTGTGATGACGTTCTTAATAAGCCGTCAAGCTGGTGATATGGCATCAACGCCGTTGTCAGCCTTAGACAGCAGAAGCCAAAATTACAGAGGAGCTGACGACTTTCTTGATAAGCCGTCAGACTCCTGATAAGCTGTCGCGAATGTCGTCGTCTATACCAAGGAAAAACTGCAACTTTAATTTTATTTCCTTATTTAGGTTGAAATATTTAAAGCTTTATTTTAGGGTTTTCTGGATGCATTCATTCATCATCATCATTATTCTGAAGAGAGTTCGATACTTCGAGTCTTGGAGAATATTTTTTGATATTTCTTTCTCTATCTTTTTGGATTCGAACAATAAAACTATTTTGGGGATTTTCCTTTGTGATCTAATCTATGATCCACTAATTATTATTCATCTTTGTAAGTTAATCTTCTTAATTATGAATTTAATTATGTGTTTCGTTCTTTGCATCATAAGTTGCTAAACTCCGTTAACCTGAATTATAAGATCTAGGGTTAGGTCATGATGAGGTGCTAAATACTCAAGATTCAATAGGTGTTAGGATTTCTTGATAATTTTGAAGTTTTAATTAACGTCTGTTGGTTGGAAACAGTAGACACACCAGCTTTGATTTGCGTGAGAAAGAAATCAAATATAGTTGGAAGTGAATTATCAATAGGGACTCAAAAATGCTTCGTTTAATAATCAGCATTGTAATAAGGTTGATTAACCTGAGATAAAATCTGGGTAGTGAATACCAATTTCCTAAGTCTGAGAGGATTACAAAATTAGACGTTTAAATAGATCGAGAGATATTTGAGCATATCATCAATAAAGATAGCTTGTTATCCTAACCACCGTGAGAATCTTGAGTCACCTTTAGCATCTATCATGTATTATAAGCCCTAGTGAACATAATTCTGGTTATTTCATAAAATCTTAATTACAAACATCGAAATTAAAGTGACAAACAATTATTTGTGAAACTTCAACCCCTATTTCAGGAAACGTTAAACTATCAATGAATTAAATCGCAAATGACTTGAGTTCATACCATATTCCCTGTGGGATTTGACCCCAACCTACTTGGAATTTATATTGACAATGATCGCTTACACCCATTCAATACTATAGTTTGAGCGTTATCAAAAATGGCGTCGTTGCCAGGGAATACGGTTGTAAACTAAAAGTTGTGTGCACTAATTAATTGTTAGTTAGGTTTCCTAGATTTACGTTTATTTATTGTTTTTGTTTATTGTAGGTTCCTTGTTGTCTATGCCAAAAACAAGAAGTTCTGGATAATCATTATTACCAATTAATCTGGAACCTCAGCTGATCGGGAGAATGGCAGAACAGCAAGAGGCTGACAGACTGGCAGCCTTGGCTAGGGCTCAGGTGAACATATGGAACCAGGGTCAACAAGTATGTCATCCGAATGCTGATGATGAAGACTTGGGTGATGAGGACTTTTTGAACCCTTAAAACCTAAGGCGAGCTGAGCAAATTACTACACCAATGCAGTAAAATTTTAACAGAAATCGTCAATTCAGAGGAAGGTATGGTCAACAGCCTATCCATTACAAGGTTGATGACAATGAAGAAGAAATGGACAGAGCAGGTGCAATGGGTGATATCATTCCTCCACCGTTGGCATCTGGTGCAAAATTCAACATAACAAGTACTATGATTCAACTCCTGAATCTGAAGGGGTTGTTTGAAGGCTTTCTTGGTGATAATCCGAACATGCACTTGGTGAACTTTATCACCATTTGTAAATATTTTGATAATCCTAGAGTGAGCCAGAATGCGATCCGGTTGAGATTGTTTCCATTGTCTCTGTCTGGGGAGGCAACAATATGGTTAAATGAGTTTGAGCTTGATTTTATAACCAACTAGAGACAGTTGAAAGAGGCATTCCTAGAATGGTTCTTTCCACCCTCCAGGAGGATATAGTTGAGAGACGAAATCAGTAACTTCAGGCAGCTTCTGACTGAAGCATTGCATGAAACTTGGGAGAGATTCAAAAAGAAGATGGCACAATGTCCGAACCACAACATGACAGACTTGCACTTGATGGAGACTTTGTACAGAGCTTTTAACTCTGTGACAAATCTAATTATAGATAATGCTACAGGTGGTCCGTTCATTGACTTTTCTTTTTAAGATGCTTCATATATACTGAATAGAATGACCAAACAGAGTCAGACTTGGCATACCAGGGATTCTGTGGTAGCTAACCCGACTATTTATGGCCGTATAACTATGGAGAAGCAAAAAAGTGATGAGGTGCGAGACCAAGACATGGCCCACTTAAGGACTCAGATGGACTTACTGACCAAGTACTTGCTGTCAGGTAAGACCAAAAAGGTTAAGGCTATGGAATCTCGGTACACTATTGCTATTGATGCAGATGAGGAGGAAAATTATGTTAATAATCAGGGGAGTTTCCGAGGCAATATCCAAGGAAATTAAGGTCGTAACTTTTATGACAAGCCTGATTATAAAGATGGGAAGCAAGGAAACTGGAGAAACAATAATGATAGGAGTGGTTTGTATGTTCCTCCTGGAAGTCGGGATATTGCTCCAACTAGATTTGGAAAGATGTTCATAGAGGACATGATAGAAAAATTGTTGAAGAGAGTTGAGGCTAACAACTCAGAGGTAACCACTATGAAGAGTGAATTCTCTAAACTGAGTCAGTTGGTTAGTTCACACTCTACTTCTATCAAGCAGTTGGAATAGCAGATGAGCCAACTTTTTGTAACACTGAACCAAAGTAAAAGTGGTATTTTACCTAGTGACACGATTCAGAATCTGTGGAATGATGGCTCATGTATGACGATTACCACTAGGAGTGGTAAGATCTTACCTGGCCCTTCCATAGGAAAATCTGTAGATTGTGAGGTGGTTATTGATGAATCTAAAGAAAGCAAACTAGTGAATCTGAAAAGCTGGATAGTTCTGTTGATGCTTCAGAGAAGGAAAAAGAGAAGAAAGAGGAAGTGGTGTTGAAATCTAACCCAAGACCACCACCTTTCTTTCCTCAACGATTAAAGAAAAAGGTTGATGATGCAAAATTCAGTAAATTCATGGCCATGCTTAAGAAATTGGCAATTAATGTGCCTTCGGTTGAGGAACTTGAGCAAATGCTAGGTTATGCAAAGTTCATGAAAGACCTTATAACCAAGAAACGGAAGGTTATCCATGAACCAAAGGATAATATTGTCCACTGTGGCACTATCTCTACAATGTCTTTAGTGCAGAAAAAGGCAGATCCGGGAGCGTTTACTATCCCGTGTACTATTGGACCCCCGAAGTTCACAAAAGCACTATGCAATCTGGGAGCCAGTATAAATTTAATGCCACTGGCTGTGTATAAGAAATTGGTTTTTGGGGATCCTAGCCCAACAAATATGCGGTTGGTAATGGCAGATAGATTTGTTAAGCGGCCTGTGGGCATACTGCATGATGTTTTAGTAAAGGTAGCCGATTTTGTTCTGCCTGCTGCTTTTGTGGTCCTAGATTGCAAAGTGGATTTTGAAGTGCCCATCATCTTGGGTAGGCTATTACTTGCAACAGGGAGAGTGCTAGTAGACATAGAGTTGAACGAGCTAAAGTTTAGGTTCAATGACAATGAAGCACGCTTGAAAATACATTCATCCATGACTCAGCAACATAAGATGAGTTTTTTCTTAATCGTTGACGTCTTATATGATGATGGTAAAGGAGTATCAACAGGTTCTCTTGGTGAAGTCTGAGTAGTCAAGATAATCAAGTCGTGCCGCGATAGTAAATCAGGCGGTATTGGGAGGCAACCCAAAATTTTTATGTTTAAGGAAGTGTTTTTACTTTTATAATTAGGATTTAGTATAGAGAAGGTCAAAAATGAGGAGGTCAGCTGAAAGGATATGACAATATCTCTGATAAGCCATCAACCCTGTGATAAGCTATCAGAAATATCATCAGATAGGCCAAACTTGAGGCAACCTCTGCTTAGGGGTGACGATATTTGTGATAGGCTATCACACTTGTGATAAACGGTCACAAGTAATCGTCAACCCAAAGCCTTAAAAGCTAAATTCTGGGCCTATTTTAAATCAAATTCAACCCAGCCCAGCACAGGAACCTTTTCAAATTTCTGCTAGTTTTAATTATTTTCCTTTAGCTTATTTCTTTCCTTATTTTATTTCCTACTCTTTGCAAAACACTTCAAGAAAACAAGTTCCCTTGTGTGTGGGTTTGCAATTCACAATCAAGATATTCTTCTCACTTCCTATTTCCTCTTATGTGTGTAATCAGATTAAGGGCCCCCATCAGGTATACTCTAAGTTTAACTCTTCTTTTCTTATGGTAAGTGATTAATAGATGACAACCTAAGTCCCCAAGATTCTTGAACCAAGTTCAACTTGAAAAAGAGCTAAAAATTGAGCCTAGGGTCTGCTATGCAGGCCCAAGGTTTAAAAAGATAGACCACACTCAGAATTTAAGTGGATTTTGAGAAATAATGGGGACCAAAAATTAAGTTAAAATCAAAAGTGGGTTCTGATAAGAGCTGAAGACATTCATGATAGGCTATCACAATTGTGGCAGTTTATTAGGAATATCGTCAAAGGCTGACAAGAATGAAGTGGTTTCTATTTAGAGATGACGACATTCGTGATAGTCTATCAGAATTGTGATGGCTTATCAGGAATGTCATCAAAAGTTGTTAAATTTTTAAGGTGTTGCCTAAGGTTGATGACAATTGTGATAAGCTATATCAGTCGTGACATCTTATCAATAACTGTTGTCACACCTAGAACCTGAAGCATGAATAAGCCAAAATGATTAATGTGTTTGTGTTTGTGCTCTTGAAGACTAACCAATGGTTTTTATACTACTACAGAAACCTTAAAATGGCACCAAAAAGAAAGAGCCCCAAAAAACCAAAGAAAGTATACGTCGTAAAGAAATCTGATGATGAAGAGGAGGAACCTCTACTTAGGAAGCAAAAAAAGAAGCAAAGTCCGAAGAAACCTTCACCACCTCCACCCATTGAAGTGGAAGATAGTGATATATTGAGAATACAACACCATCAGAAAGTACAACTTCTAAACATAATGCCTCTAATAAAGAGGGTTCTGAATAGCATGAGTCTGACCATGCTGAATCTGAAAAAGATAAACAGGAAGGGTCTGAGGAGTTTGAGTCTGAGGGAACAACATCTAGATACCCGTCCACTATAGAACAAGATAATAAAGAGTCTCTATCTTGGGGAACACTTATCAAATGTAAGAACCCCAAAGTTCGAGATAATGCTAAGTGGAAAATTCCCAGGACAGAGAGCATCTTCACCGCTGGGCTTTGCAGAACTGATAAAAGGAGTGCTAAGAGGCCAATTTAGGAAGAAAAGATGATTATCACCAAAGGGTTAAGCAAGTACCCTGAAGTGGAATAGAATTTCCAAGAGTATGGCTTGGGAAAAACCACAAAAGGAGGAGGTTCATTTTACCCTGCACTGGTTTGAGAGTTCTACACGGACTACCAGGATCAGTTGGAAAACATGTACAGGCCAAGTAAAAGAGTAGCAAACCGGCCCCTGTTGGATTGAGTGTAGGTGAGGGATATAAGGTTGATGTCTCAATTAGAACCATCAACAGGTTCTTCTATGGTCCCAACTTCATTCCTTGGGCCACTACACCATCAGTGTATGCTTGGATTAGGAACCGGGAGAAATAACGTCCGTGGTTGGCCAATATCATAGCTGAAGGAGAACCAGCATGGGTAACAAACCCAAATGAATGAACCTGTAAGTCCTCTTTGACTTAAGAGAAAATGTTTTGGTAGGGTATAGTGCATATCTAGCTAATGCCCACTAATGAAGACAATATTCTGGGTGATGACTGAGCTATTCTAGTGTCGAGCATGGTGCAGAACCTTCTCCTAAATTTTAGGGAAATCATTACTGATGATATGAAGATTAGAATGTCGAGAACCGACACTTCTTACCCTTTCCCTTGTCTTATCCCAGAGTTGTGCCGAGCTGCTGATGTGCCAAAGATGGTAGGGGTTGATGATGACATTTCTACCAAAAAGACTCACAACCCCATATGGTATGATGAAAATCAGCCAGGATTGAAACTTGATAGAGGTGCAGAGGTAGCAGCAGACCCTCCAGTTACAGATGTTGGTGCAACACCTCATGTGGAAGTGCAATATTTTGAGGTTGTGCAGCTAACTTTTTCAGCATAGGCAGGATCAGTGCCTGAGACTGAAGCCATCCCTTCAATTCCTACAGAAGCAGCAAGTTTTGCATTTCATTCGGTCGATATTCAAAAAGTGGCTAAATAAGCCAAGTGGTGTAAGGCACAGCTACATACTTTTGCCAAACAGTTTGTTGTTGCAGTGGATAAGAGAATCAAGGCTGCCCTTGAGTCTTTTGTGACTTTGCCTAAGTGAGTTGCAGATTTTGAGAATCGATTTGATGCGCGGGTAAAAGAAATGTCAAGGACTGATCTTGCTAGATTCAGAGTGGAATTAGACAAGGTAAAGGCAGATGTTGGAGTGTTGCAGCAACACCAATTTATGATGCCAACAGGTCAGGCCATGCATGAATCTGAGGAAGAAATTCCAATGCTTGACCTCACTAGAGACTCACCAAAGAAAAAAAAGAAAAAAAGTGAGAAGAAAGGTAAGGGAAAGAGAGAGAGGCCAGATAATAATGAAGAGCAAAAAGCAGAGAAGAGGGCAACAAAGAAGAAGGAGAAGGAGGAGCTGAAATAGGCAGAAATTGAGTCCATAGTTGATAACGAGAAATAAGAGGCAGTCATTCGAGCTAGGGCTGCAGGTGCCTCATTTAGCAAGGCTCCATCTACTGCAAAGCCAGATTCTCTCGATGGAGAGAAGACAGCAGATGATGCAGTAGCAGGGTCGGAGACCCATGATCCATGTGCTTGATTTCCTTCAGGTATCCCCTAACCCTTAGAGCAGTTTATTTTTTATTTGAAGTTAAGAGTGTAGGGTAGGTTGTTGTTTTAGCATATTTTGTAGATAATTATGAGTAATACAAGTACTTGAGGTAGTTAGCTTGTTCTATTATTTTTTAGTACCTCTCCATTGGTGTGATATATTGTCTACTGTGTGAATTGCATCCATTTGTGACCACTATGCATCTTTTTGTGGCATTAGTTTGGAAACTGAATAACCTTTGTTAGAGAAGTACATAAATCGGATAAGTAGTGATATGCAAGATACTTGTATGCCATGTGTGTGTAAGGTCTTAGTCAGTTCCTGTTGTGTGTTGAATCTAGAACTTTCCCAGTTACTCTTGTCATGGTCATAGGATAGGAGTTAGGAAAGGATCATAGGCCATTTTTTATGATTAGCCCACTTTTAGCCTAAATGACCTTCCCAATGTGAATAATATCCTTTGATCCCTGGTTAGAGCCTAATTAGCCTTTTTTTTTACGACACCTCTCACCTCCCATTTACATCACAATGAACCTGTTTTGGCTCTGGTCTTCCTTGGACACTGTGCACCTTGACTTAGGAAAATAGCCTAAGTTAAGGGTGGCTATCATAGGGGTGTGTGATACAAAATAAGTATGAAAAGAGGAAGAATAAAAGAAAAGAATAAAAAAATGGGTGCAGTGAAAAAGGAATAAGAAATGAGAAAGCTGTGTAAAAGATGATAAAAAGATAATGTGATAATTAAAAAGACCGCATCTATCTTGAGCATGTGTGATCAATAAAAAAGAGGAAGAAAAGAAGGTTGAGAGTTAAAACCCCGAGAGTTTAGTGTAGTGTCAACGAGGCATAGTTACACTAAAATATCCATGAATATCATACCATCCCCTGGCCTACGTTACAAGCTTAAGAAAAGTCCTATAGTGATCCTAACTGACCTGTCTCAAAACTTTGGTACTGACTATAAGGGCAAGCCTATGGAATTTGACATACTGTGTTTGGATCTTCATTCTGAGAGTGAATCTTGTTTTATCCCTCTATTTATGTATTTGAATTCTGATATGAGTGAAAAAGGAATGTCTTTGTTGTGAGGGCACACTGTGTCTATTGCTAATCACTGACTTGTTCAGATAAGTGTGATCTTGGTATGGAATAGTTGTTATTGCTGAATTTTTGTCGTATCTTGATTCTTGTGAGTTGCATGGTTGTTTTTCCAAACAACAATAGTGAGCTTTAAAATTGACTGACCTTGGTGATGGTGAATGTATTCTGAACTAGTATGAGTAGTTAGCTGCCAAATTGTACTTTATATTTTCTTAGTTATGTTATGGTTTCTTGAGGACAAGCAATTGCTTAAGTTGAGGGTGTTGATGTGTGAGCCTACGCTAACATATTTGAGGCTTTTAACTCTAAATAACTGTAAGGTCTTGAGCAAATTTAGTTGTTTTTTATTAGTTTACTTTGATTTTTGTAGTAAATGTTGAGATGTAGGAGAACCAAAAATAATGGAAGAAAAAAGGCTGAAAAGTGAAGCAAAATAAAGGATAAGTGTGGCTGACGACGTTCATGATAAGTCGTCATCCTGGTGATAAGCTGTCAAGGATGTCATCACCCTTAAACAGAGAATGGGAGTTAAAGACCTTTTTGTGACGATGTTCGGGACAAGCCGCCAGGTTGGTAATGAGGCATCAAACATCGTCGTCATCCTTAGACAGCAGCAGCCAAAAGTGCAGAGGAGTTGATGACTTCCGTGATAATCCGTCAAACTCCTGATAAGTTGTCACGGATGTCGTCATCTATTCCGAGAAAAAGCTGCAACTTTAATTTTATTTACTTATTTAGGTTGAACTATTCAAAGATTTGTTTTAGGGTTTTCTTGATGCATTCATTCATCATCATCATTATTCTGAAGAGAGTTCGATACTTTGAGTCTTGGAGAATATTTTTCGATATTTCTTTCTCTATCTTTTTGGATTCGAACAATACAACTATTTTGGGGATTTTTCTTTGTGATCTAATCTACAATTCACTAATTATGATTCATATCTGTAAGTTAATCTTCTCAATTATGAATTCAATTATGTGTTTCGTTCTTTACATCATGAGTGGCTAAACTCCGTTAACTTGAACTATGGGATCTAGGGTTAGGTCGTGATGAGGTACTAAATACTCAAGATTCAATAGGTGTTAGGATTACTTGATAATTCTGAAGTTTTAATTAACGTCTGTTGGTTGCAAACAGTATACACACCTGCTTTGATTTTCTCGAGAAAGAAATCAAATATAGTAGGAAGTGAATTATCAATAGGGACTCGAAAATACTTCGTTTAATAATCAGCGTTGTAACAAGGTTGATTAACTTGAGGTAAAATCTTGGCAGTGAATAGCGATTTTCTAAGTCCGAGAGGATTAGGAAATTAAACGCTTAAATACATCGAGAGACATTTGAGCATGTCATCAATAAAGATAGCTTGTTATCCTAACCACCGTGAGAATCTTGAGTCACCTTTAGTATCTATCATGTACCATAAGCGCTAGTGAACATAATTCTGGTTATTTCATAAAATCTTGATTACAAACATCGAAATTAAAGTGACAAACAATTATTTGTGAAACTTCAACCCCTATTTCAGGAAACGTTAAACTATCAGTGAATTAAATCACAAACGACTTGAGTTCACACCATATTCCCTGTGGGATTCGACCCCAGCTTAGTTGGTTTTATATTGACAACGTTCGTTTACACCCATTCAAGAGTGTAGTTTAAGCTTTATCAGACTGCCAGACATAACCTCACATCAAAAATCTATAGCCACAACCTCAACGCAAACGATACATCACCATAAAATTCAACTCTAAACTCTCCCTGATGAACTATACTCGAAAGACCTTGCTTTTTGAAAATGCTATTCTTAACTTTCGCTAGCCTCTATAGCCATCACTCTATAATTTTCACTCTCATGAGCGTACACATCCACACTCCCTCTCACAAAGTGGGGTATCAATATACATATGAACACAAACTCCCCTTAATAAAAAATATAAAGATACAAAATCCTTTCTAAGACACCCCCTCCAGGGACACTAATCGTAATTTCTCCTAACCCCCAAAGTCATCAACTTACAACTAACATTTTCATGCGCATAGACATCCACGTTTCTAAATACTGAACGCTCCATCTTTAATTCCTTAGAATACCAGCATTACCCCTAAAATCATATAACCTGCAACTTAACAAAAATTTGTAAAACCATACCTAAGGCTCACATTGCCTACCTAATTTTCCTCAATTCAACTCTAAAGAGCACCATACAACAACTTCCTAGATTTCTCCATACTACAAAATTCAAGAACTAAATCTAGGTACACAAAACACTTATACACATAAAACTTTTTCTAACAACCTGCTACCTGAGGTCAACTTATTCATATATACTCAGGTTTTTATCCACTTAACAATTCAACCACAATTCATTATTTTAACACCAGTTGTCATGTACACATATACCTCACAATTACAACTTAAAATTTTATAAATCATCAATCTAGGTTATTTCGCTCATCACATCAAGACTGCTAATTACTCCACAAAACATGCATCATTAATCTTAAGCTATTATTCTTGCCTCCATACTTCACATCTCAAGTTCAAGTCTATAGTCTTTCATCAATCATGTACCACCAACGAAGCATGCCATATGCTATACTAGTCCATCAAATTGGGAAGCCAACCTAAAATACTACATTCCGCGTAGCTACTACCTACCATCACGTCCCCTCTATGAAATTACTACTATACCTCAAATTCCACTGCCTACATTCTCACATAGTACTAGTTTAATACTACTTAAAGAAAAAGACCATCAAAGGGGGTAAAGTTACATTATTGAATTAGTCGATCTTAATCTAGCAATATAACCCATTTCAATCTTATCAACATAGTCCAATTTCTCACATCATACTTACTTACCTAATCGTACATCACAATGATCTTCAAATTTCAATAAACACTAATGAGTCTCTACTTACAGCTTATTAACTAATCTACCCCTTTCCATCCATAGCCTATAGATGATTTTTACGACCACAATGACCATTCGTTTTGTGATCCTTCCCTATTTTGAATAAATAATAATCATATCTTGTATCTTCCTTCACAAACTACCATACAATCTACAATTATTGTCGCACATTAGTATATTATTATACAATGGCAACCCACTCCTCAATCCACGATTGCACAACTAAAACTATTTATTTGTACAAATGTCACCCTTACTGACTGCTAACTTTGTGACTACATGTCACCAACTTCTGGACCATCTCACTACCAATCGGCCATGACATCTTAACATACACTACTACTCGGGTGGAAATATAATTCCATTATTCTAATATAAATCATTACTCTTATACATCACATCCCCAACAAGAATTTTATTAAAGGAGACTGGATACACTTCATACCTCAGGCTCAACCACACGACTGATGCAGATAGGGTATATGATAAAATAAACACACTTTAAAGCACTCATGGATTCCTCTAAAGTCCTTGTGAAAAATCCATAACTTTATGGACAACTCGATAACCACATCGCTGGGGGAGCTAGACTCTTAGAATTGTATCGCCTCGACAATGAGCCATAACCCATGAAATTGGAATGAGGAATGAACTTGGATAACCTTCTTATGGATCACTCAATAACATGAACTAGAGTATGAAAGAATGGGAAACAACTCCTAAATACCCGGTAGCCTTCTGATTATAAGTGTGGTGCACAACACACCCATAAGAAAGACTCTACTAGACACGATTTCGTAGACACCCTTGGACAATGAACCATGCTTTGATACAAAGTTTGTCATAATCCAAACCGAGGCCCTAACCATTATGCGCATCCTGAATCATGAAGGCTCGGGCGCCCTTCTATACCTTATAATCATGCACAATATTCATATACAATAAGAAAAATACATAAAATAATACAAACAAAATCATGGTCATTTCTAGATTCAACTGAATAGTATAGAATGAAACCCATAAGCATCTAACAATATCTGATATTCGTCTGCGAAATCTCTAACATTACAAGATCAATCATAAGTCTAGAACAAAACTGGGACAAGGCCCCAATCAGACCCAATACCAAAATAACATAATAATGTTCTAAAGACAAGGCCTTTTAGAATAACGAAAGTTCACTAATTTCTCAGTTTTGTCTGATAGATTCTACGGCTTAGCAGGAACTCTGGACTGAGCCTCAGACCCTGAAATATTGGGGTCAATACAAAGTACTAGTGCACAGTGCAATCCAAAATAATGATTTTTATAAAACATAAGCGAGAATAATTTGTAAAAAAGTATGCATGACATAATTTAAAGTACTTGGGCAATTCTAAATAACCTTAAAACAAGTTTTCTCAATGTAGTTCTGATCTTAGTATTACTTTTGAGCTAGGTGGCACTCTCCTACAAGTCTCATATTCTACGGGCTATATGGAATCCTCTATTGACTCGACGAGGAAGCCCCCAATCCAAGTTTACCATAAGGGTTGGTGTGTCTGAGTCTGATGTGCTACAAGACTCTAGGCTAGCATAAAATCCCTTTAAGGGATTAAATAACCCGTATCGGCCAAACACGGTTTCGGGCAATGAGTAGTCTGAACTCATGCCTTCTTCGGGGAACCACCTAACATATCTTTATGAGCATTTTTAACCATTTCTAAACATGCATCATTCTAAGTTTGAAAATCTAAAAATCTAATTGTAAACATGCATTCTGTTCTGTTCTGAATTACCATGGCATTATCTAAGTTGGTGTCGTCACACCAAGACTTGCAAGTCATATTTCTAAGACATAATGTATAATGCATGATTCTTTTATTAGAACACAATTCAGACAATCAAAACATGCAAATAGTATAAGATATTTCTATTTCAAAATGCAAGTCAGAACTATGCAAAGATTCTCATTCTTTCATCAAACATGTGGTGGTCATGTATTTATTTTTTTGAAAAACCATGCAACTCTTTCATCATATATATATTCAATATTTATCAACATGAACAATCCTCTCTTTTGAATTCAAATCATATTCAAGTCGTAACATTAATCAAGACATTCGTATCATGCTTTTCAAGATGCATTCAAAACAATTCATATCATATGAAAAATAGAAAAAATCATAATAAGATAGGAATTCTATATGATTCATGCTCTCAATTAAATATTCAAACACAATTTTCATACATATATATATATACGAGTACAAATGAATTTAGGGGAAAGGTCTCAAGGCCAAAACAATAGTGCCATTAAAACATTCATAAAGCAACATTGTAATATAAATTCTAAAATCCTTTCGATAATACATTGATTTCACAATGTTAAAAGTTGTTGAATAATTTCATTATGCCCAAGTAGTTTTAGGAAAACCCCGCCCACCTTAGATTACTTAGGAGAAAGAGCGGAACCCGAATCTTGGTCCGTTTCTTGAAATTCTTGACCATATATATGAGTTCTCGAATCATTGGGGGAGGAGTTAGTTTTGATTTTTAGAGGAAAAGTGACAAATAAGATATTTTGGCTTCTTGGGGCTGAAATTCAATGTTATAGACGTATTTTGGGTGAGGGAAAATGACCATGATGCCCCTAGACCCATTAGAAACTGAAATAATGCGTAAAACAGCCTTAGATACGCGTCTGGTTTCGTGTCGACGCAACAATGTGATGCACCATGATTGCATCGGCATACTGCTTCACACGGAAAAAGCCATAAATTTTCGATCGGTTATCGAATTTTGACAAAATTGGTATCGTTGGAAAGCTAATTCAATTATCTACAATTTCGTAGATCTTGAGCTGAAAAATTCTATGTGTATCAAGAGTTATAATGTTTAAACTAGACCCTTGTAGAATCAAATATCCAATTTTTGATGAATGAAAGGTTCTTAGCTCAACTTTGCTTTAGGCCATTTCTATGAACGTTTTTCACCTCATAATTGCTTCATATACTAGGAGAGATATCATGACACATGAATCTAAAAATAAACCATGGAATTAGAGCTTATACACGTAGAATGACGATTTAATTTTTAGCTCAAAAATGCGGGGCATTACATATATTTATAGTTATAAAATACACTTGAATGACAAGAAAGTAAGAAAATTATGTTTATTCCATTTTAGATGCATTTGAACAAACTCATAATATTAATTGAATTTCCTTCTTTGTATCTTTATATCACTGTCAATATGTACATAACATTGCATGACATAATTGTACTTACTTAATTTTCAAATTTTTTATGTGTCATTCCTTAAGGTATATATTGTAGCCTACAAATGTAAAATAATTTCAATTTATGAGATAAAATATTTTGTAAATTGTATTCACTTTTTTCTAAATTTGTCCTTGTTCAAATATTGATATATTCTTTTCTAGTCATGATTTGTTTAAGATCTTCTACTGTAAACCTTAACAATATGAAAATATTTTTTTCTTAATACATGTTAATGTATCAAAAATTTAATTTACCTCAATTCAATTTTAAAAAAAATGCATATTCAGGATCATTTTTAAACTAGTAAAATCTAATTATAACTTATGACAAGTTAAAGAAAATTGTAGCATTTCACTCAGTTCTTGAAGTTGAAAATAATTTAGTCCTTCATATGAGCCTTTTGTATTTACCGATTGAAGCCTTGCAGCAGGATTTTTCTCCACTTCAATCGACATCTCCATTTTGATTAGATCCTAATTTTCATAAGGATTTGTTATTAACGGACTGTAATAAGCGATATGATAAGCAAAAGGAAAAATAAGATGAACATACAGAAATGTGAAAATCCTTTACAGAAAAAATTATGGGCAGAGACAGAGAAATTTTACTATAATGGATGGAGAATACAATGAGGAGGATGATACAATGAGGAGGATGACATATTTAAAACTTCCAAAACGGCCCACTAAATGAACTTATATAACACCTATTGGCCCGATCTCTCTGCTACCACCACAAACCCCATGAAAACTCACAAACATGGGTCACACTGGGATCTTTTTAGGGCCGGATCAACAAAATTAGAGTCACAAACTCTAGCAATCTCCACCTTGACACAAATTCTAATTCAAAACTCAAATCCATTTTGAGAAAATTCTCCACCTCTTCCACAAAAACTCCTATGGGCACATCTTAACTCCTGACACTAACCAAGTCCAAGAAATGCTCAAACTTGGCACTTGGTAGTGTCTTGGTCATCATATCAGCAGGATTATCATGGATACTAATCTTGCTTACCATAATATCACCACGGGCAATAATTTCATGCACAAAATGATATCGACTATCAATGTGCTTTGTCCTCTCATGAAACATCTAATCTTTTATAAGAAAGCACTCTGGCTGTCATAAAAGATTATAGTAATCTATAAGTCTTTAATAAGTTCACCAAATAGACCATTCAACCAAATAGCTTCCTTGCAAGCCTTTGTAATAGCCATGTACTCTGTCTCAGTAGTTGACAAAGCAACCGTGGTCTGTAAAGTAGCTTTCCAACTGATAGCACAATCACCAATAGTGAAGACATAGCCTGTAAGGGACCTCCTTTTATCAAAGTCTCCTATGAAATAAGAATCAACATACCCAACCACTCTATCTTTATTTTGCCAAAACCGCAAACAAACATCAGCGATCCATGCAAGTATCTGAAAATCCACTAAACTATTTTCCAATGTTCTTTACCAGGATTTGCCATGTATCTGCTAACTGCACTGACTGGATATGATAAATCTGTTCAGCAACACACCATCGCATTCATAAGAGACCCAACTGCACTAGAATATGGAACTTTTGACATATAGTCATGCTTATCATCTGTCTTTAGAGATAATGTGGTTGAGGGTTTGAAATGAGATGGCAATGGATTACTAATAGGTTTGGCATTTTGCATATTGAACCTGTGAAGCAATTTCTCAATATACCTTTTCTACCTCAAGTATAACTTACACTTCTCTCGATCCCTCAGAATTTCCATGCCAAGAATCTCCTTTTCTGCTCATAGATCCTTCATATCAAACTCCTTACTGAGTTAGTCTTTGACTTGTACTATCTCTCTCATATCCTTTGTTGCTATCAACATATCATCAGTATAAAAGAGAAGATACATGAATGAAATATCACTTACCTCCTTGAAATAGACACAGCTATCATAACTACTACTCCTAAAGATATGATAAGTCATAAAAGAGTCAAACCTCTTATATATCTCGGCGACTGCTTTAAGCCGTAAAGGGACTTTTTCAGCAAGCATACATAGTCCTCCTTTCCTGAGGCTACAAAACCCTCTAGTTATTGCATATAGATATCCTCTTTAACTTATCCATGTAATAATACAGTGTTGAATCCAACTGCTCAAGATCAAGATCGTGAATGGCCACAATACCAAGCAAAGATTGAATCAAACTATGCTTTACAACTTGAGAAAACACATTTGTGAAGTCAACACCTAGAACTTGACTGTAACCGTTAGCAACTAGTATTACTTTATACCTAGCATCTTCAATTCTTGATGTTCCTTCTTTCTTTTTAAATACCAACTTGCAACGTATAACTTTCTTATCTTTAGGCAATCTCACTAGATCTCATATGCCATTTTTATGAAGTGGTTCTATTTCCTCGTGCATAGCAATTATCCATCTGTCAGAATAATCACAACTAACTACCTCTGAGTGAGAAGAAGGTTCTTTACCAAAATCAATACCTTCTGCTATATTAAATGAGTAAGCAACTAATTATGCCTCACAATACTTTTAGGAAGGTCTAATATCTCTCCTAGGCCAGTCTTTAGCAATAGAATATTATGGCACCACTGGTAGTGAAGAAGAAATAGTATCACTCTATATTTCTGGGATAGACTAAAAAGTAGGCACTGGTATGGACTCTGCTCCAATCTGCAACTCAATGTAGGTTCTTGAATTTTGCTGATTCATGTCACTAGACTCATCTGGGATGAATCCCGAAGTATGGAAATTTCATCAAACACAACATCCCTGCTAATTATAACCTTTCTATTTTATGGACACCAAAGCATATATCCTTTAACACTAGACTTATAACCAATAAATAAGCACTTGACATATCTAGGTTCTAACTTTCCATTATCAACATAAGCATAGGCAGAACATCTAATTTTCTTCAAATTAGAGTAACTGGCAGGAGTACCGAACCATAACTCTTGTGGAGTATTTCTGTCAATCACAACTGAAGGAGAGCGGTTAGTAATAAGACAAGTTGTGAAAGAAGCTTTGGCCCAAAAATAATTGAGTAAACCAGCATTAAAGAGAATATAATGCACCTTCTCCATTATAGTCCTATTTATTCATTCGGCCACACCATTCTGCTGCGAAGTATGAAAACTGTTCAGTGCCTTATATTTCCTTCTAACTTGCACAGAACATTAAATTTATTAGAACAAAACTCTAAACCATTATCAATATGAAGGTGTTTTAGATGTTTCCCTATTTGTTTTTAAATCATCATCTTCCACTCCTTGAAAATAGGCAACACATCATTCTTTTGCTTCAGGAAAAATACCCGAACTTTTCTAGAATAGTCATCAATAATAGTCAACATGTAATTAGCACCTCCTCTAGAAGGTAATCTAGAAGGACCCTAGAGATCAGAATGAATTTAAGCAACTGTGCCTTTAGTTGAGTGGATGCCCTTGGTAAATCTGACTCTCTTATGCTTCCCAAAAATGTAGTGCTTACAAAACTCTAATTTGGTAATACTCTGGCCATCAAGAAGTCCTCTCCTTCTTATTTTAGCCATCCCGTTTTCTCTCATTTGTCTCAATGCATATGCCAATGTTTAGTACCATCATTATCTGATAGAGAAGAAGTAGAAAAGGTTGTATCACCTATAACCATAGAGCCTTGCAAGACGTACAAATTAGCAGTCTTTCTCTATCCCTTCATCACAATAAGAGAACTTTTACTAACCTTCAGGACTCCACCTTCACCAGTGTTCTTAAATCCGTTCGAATCAAGGGTAATCAAAGGAATAATATTTCTCTTCAAGTCGAGGACATACCACATATCACCAAGTGTCCTCAAAAATCCATCAAACATCTTGATCCTGATTATTCCAATATAATTTATCTTACAGGGTGTGTTATTTCCCATCAACACAGCACCGTTAGCGATCATTTCTTATGTTATAAGCTAATCCCGATTACGACACATATGAAACATACAAGTTAAATCAAGAATTTAATCCTCATACGGTTTGAATTTACCATCAGAAACTACCAAGAGTTCTCCATCACTACTGTCATGTTCAACAAAACTGGCATTACCAAACTTCTCTGGTTGTTTTCCTTTCTGGTTTCTAATTCTTCTTTTATTTCTATTCTGCAACTTATATCACTAAGATTTGATTTGGTCCTTCTTCTACTAGTAATTACAGGTTTTGTTTCTATTTTTATATTTTGACCTATTTCTATCATCACCTGTAGAGTTTCTCTCATGAGTCTTTCCTTGAATAATGAAACCATCTTCTTGAGTCACCGACCCATTCTCAAGATGCTTTATCTTCTCCTTAGAGAATAACAAATCATAGACTTCATCTAGGGTTAGGGTATAACGACTGTATAAAATTGTATCCCTAAAATTTGAGTATGATGCAGGCAACGACCACAACAAAATCAACCCTAGATCTTTCTTATCGTACTTAGACTCCAAAGTCTCTAAATTAGAGATGATTTTTTTAAAGACAGATAGGTGATTCTCCAAAGACGCACCCTTAGACATGCGATAGGAATAAAGTCATTGTTTGAGATGCAATTGAAAAGTTAGGCTCTTTGTTCAACCATAATGCAGTGGAAATGTTCTACTTCAAAATATCTTGTAGAATCTGATTTTCTTCCAAATCCATTTGAGAGAGCAAAACTTGTATCTTAACCTGCCATAAGGAAAATCTGGTGTTGCGGTCTAATATTGGAATATCATAATCATGGTTGGCATTCCTGAGGAAATGACCTGGCTCTGATACCAATTTGTTAGTAACAGGTAATAATAAGTGATATGATAAGCAAAAGGAAAAATAAGATGAAAACACAGATTTACGTGGAAACCTTGACAGCAAAAAAATGGGCAGAGGCAGAAAAATTTTACTATAATGGATGGAGAATACAATGAGGAGAATGACATATTGAAAACATATAAAGCAACCCACTAAACACACTTATAGAACACATGTGTACAAATAAATCCTATGCTGGATCCCTCCGCTACTACTATAGACCCTATGAAAAATCACAAATAAGGGTCGCACCGCAAACTTTTCAGGGCCGAATTAACGAAATTTGATTTCCAAACTCTAACATGCTTGGCAAGAGGTTTTAGACTTTTTTTTTCTGGATGAGGATTTATACGCTTATCTGTCACCAAAAAGACACAAGGGTGTCCAATAGTGTAAACACATTTTAAGATAGGGAAAAAATTACAGTTGTAGTTTCACCACCACAAAGGGTGGAGAGCTCACTCGCCTTCTTAAAAAGGTCATTACGCCATTTAGAAAATGTCACAGATATGTTTTTTGATTCTTCATCCTATATATTTTAACTCTCTTGCGACCAGTAGGTTTTCTCATGGTTAATCCTTTGATTTGAGAAAGTATGAAAATATAATATTGGTCCCAACTCATAGTGTATTTAAAGTGATAAAATCATCATATTTTTAGATGGAAGTACACTTAAATGACATGCAAGAAAGTAACAAAATCACGTTTATTCCTTTTTAGAAGCATTTTAACAAACTCATAATATTAATTTGATTTCCTTGTTTGTATCTCTGTATCACTGTCAAAATGCACATATCATTGCATTACATATTTTTCCTAATTAGAATTATTACTTACTAAATTTTTGAATCTTTTTAATGTGCCATTCCTTATGGTATATATTGTAGTCATCATATGTAAAAATATTCTAATGCATGAGGTAAAATATTTTTCTCGATTGTATTCACTTTTTTCTAAATTTATCTTTGTTCAAATATTTGTATATACTAGTTGTCATGGCCCGGGGTTACCCCCTAGTCGTTACACGACGCTTAAACCAACTCCCAACTGAACTGACCCTATTTCTGACTAAGGTCAACTGAACATCTCAATTGATAGTGCTCAATATGATCATAAAAATAGAGTGTGACTATAAAATCAAGAATGAACTGACTCATTACTTGAAAAGTCTAAAACATAAGTAAACCCATAGGTATCCGGTGTTCATAACCCTCCAGAACTAAATGATTACAAAATTCGATAACAAACTTGAAATAGTGACATAAACTCCTAATTCAAAGACCTAAAACATAATATGTATCACCAAACTGACAAAGTCCATGAATTTGAATATATGAGTATATTAACCTTGGGAGGATAACAATTTCACATGGTTTAATCCATAATTTTATAATTTGACATGAGAGCAATTGAATATTACATGAGTAGTTGAAATTCAAAGCATGAAGTAATCTAATATCCATGGAGAAAACATGGTTACATGGCTTGAATTCAAATTTCTAAGATGATGTTGATTAAATTCATAATTTACATGGATAATTTCATTAAAAAAAGATTAAAAATTCATTCTTGAACAAAAAGGGAATTTTTGGGACACAATGGGTGGAAGGAACCCATTGATAAATACCCCACATACCTGAATGTTAAAGCCTTGGATAAATTTCTTGGTATTTACTTGAATTTTATGAACCCTTGTTGGTTTTGGAGAGAAATAAATCGTCCCTTTTGCTCTGTAGTGGATGATTTCTGAGTTACGATAGGTTAGGGTAGTATTTACGCTTGATAAATATTGTTAGGAGGGTGAAAAGATGTAGTTTTGGGGTTAAAAAAGTGGGAAAAGACCAAAAAACCTTAGAAATTGCCTGGAAAATGTCTGGAAGCCATCGCGATGAGTTTGGCCACGACTCGTAAGTTCGGGGTACGAGTCATATCTTGAATCGTCATCAGGAACCCAGATTTTTACCTCTACTGCCGTGGTGATGACTCCTCCTAACAACTCATAGGTTCTGCGTACGAATCATCATCAGCAGTCGTAACCACTGACAGCTTTAACAGTGCTTCAGTAATTAGGCCATAATTTTCACCCAGATATCGGATTAAGGTAAAATTGATATCTTTGGAAATATAATTCAATTATATATATTTTGGTGGGCCTTAAGCTTAGAAATTACTTGTATGACCAAAGTTATGCTTATTTTAGTCTCACCATATCTATATTCTTCACAAGAATTTAATTGTTATGGGATGTTTCGACATGTCTATAAGTTAGGAGATATTTGGGGTCTTAGTATATATACAATTAACTTGTAAAACTATGAAAACATGAGGTTTGATGCTTGAATACTTTAGTTTTCAGGCTACAAGTCTACATAATGACTTGTAATGTATGGATACGAGTCATATGCTTGACTCTTAACCATAGGGTTGAATTATTCTGGATTAAATATTGTTGTGACTATGAATCCCTCCATACAACTCATAGCCTATGATTACGAGTCGTAGTGAGTAGTCGTAGTCACTAGACTTGAGTGAAGGGATTCACTGGAGTGGTTACGACTCACTCGTAATGACTCATCATGAGTAGTTACGACATGTTACCTTGAGTCATAGCCATGGCATTTTATCAGGCCATTAAGGGAAATCTTCCATAACCTTTTGTCATGACCTTAGATTAAGACGAGACTTGAAGCATTGGAAAGCTAACTTCATGGCATATCTTTTCAGGGGTCTAGAGATTGAAAAATTGGGGGTATTACAATATCTTCCCCTTAGGATCATTCATTCTCGAATGAAACTGTTTGAGCTAAGGTACTAGGAAAGCCGAGATCGTGCACTAAATAACCATGAGGTAAATCGTGATTAAATAAATGAATCGAAAACATTACTCCACTGAATTCATGAATGCATGCTATGACATGAAGATAGTTACATAGTTGAGATAGAAAAATTGAAAATCGACTAAGGAAAACTATTACATCAAACTGAATCAGAATTTGTAGAGAAAAGATAGGGATACTTGGATCGCATTCTGCTTCAGCTTCCCAAGTAGCTCCCTCATTGGACTGAATTCCCTATAGAACCTTAACTAAGGGGACTTTTTTATTCCTCAACCTACAAATCTAACGGTCAAGGATCTCAACTGGGACTTCTTCGTATGAGAGACTATCTTGCACCTCCAAATTCTCTAAGGGCACGAGTGAAGCTGGGTCACCAATATATTTCTTTAACAAAGATACATGAAACATCGGATGCACTGATGCCAAATTTGTAGGCAACTCTAACTCAAAAGTTACCTTTCCAAAACGGCTCAAAATTCTATATGGGCCAGTATAGCTGGGACTGAGTTTTCCTTTCTTGCCAAATCTCTTAGCTCCTTTCACAGGAGAAATTTTCAAATAAACCGAGTCACTAACATCGAACACAAGATCTCTTCTCCTTATATTTGTATAAGATTTCTGACGAATTTGGGTTGTCTTCATCCTTTCTTGAATTAACTAAACTTTCTCCATCACCTCAAAAACTGAATCTAGCCTTATCAAAGAAGCCCCACCTACTTCAAACCAACCAATAGGAGATCTACATCTTCTCCAATAAGAGACTCAAATAGGGCCATCTGAATACTAGAGTTATAGTTGTTGTTGTAGGAAAACTCAATCAAAGGTAAGTGGTAATCCCAACTACCCTTAAAGTCAATAACGCAGGCCCTCAACGTGTCCTCTAAATTCTAAATAGTCCATTATGCATGACCATCTGTCTAAGGATGAAAAGTTGTACTGAGATGTACTTGGGTACCAAGGCCCTTTTGAAATGCCTAGGAAAACTGAGTACCTCTATCTGAAATAATGGTCAATGGAAACCTATGCAACTTCACCAACTCCCTAAGATAGATTCTAGCATGATCCTCAAATAAAAATGAAGTATGAACTGGTAAGAAATGAGCTGAATTTGTTATTTTATCTACAATGACCCATATCGAGTCATTTTGGTGGTGCGTACGAGGCAATCCTGTCACAAAATATATATTCACTATCTCTCATTTCCAAGTGGGGATGCTAAACTCCTGAAGTATACCATTAGGCCTTTGGTTCTTAACCTTAAGCTGCTAGCAGTTTGAATACTTAGCCACAAACTCTGCAATATCTTTCTTTATACCGTTCCACAAATAGATTTCCCACAAATCACAGTATATTTTGGTGGAATTTGTGTGGATAGAGTATCGTGCACTATGCTCCTTATCTAAAATTCATTATCTTAGACAATCAAAATACGGAACACATAGTCTGCCTTGACAATGAAGCACACCATCTACCTTTTGGGAGAAAACCTCTGTCTTCTAATATCTAATTGCCTCCTTTAACTTGACCAAACTAGGATCCCTATCTTGTTTTTCTTTTACTTTGGCAACCTATGAAGATTCTGAACCCATATACTACCTTCGGCTGAATCAACCAACCAAACTCCTAACCTAGCAAGTTGGTGAACCGCACAAACTAAATCCTTCTAATAATCCTCAACATGAGCAACACTACCCATATACAATCTACTAAGGACATCCATTACTACATTGGCCTTGCCTAGATGATACAACACACCTATATCATAGTATTTTAATAATTTAAGCCACCTGATCAGACAAAGTTCAGGTATTTCTGCGTGAACATACTGTAAACTCTTGTGATACATAAGCACATCAACATGAACCCATAAAGATAATGCCTCAAAAAATTTAAGGAAAATACAATAGCTGCCAACTCAAGATCATGGGTCGGATAATTGTTTTCATTTGTTTAAGCTATCTAGAGGCATAGTCTATGACCTTACCTCTCTGCATTAGTACACAACCAAGACCAACTCTAGAGGCATCGCAATACACTATGAACCCGTCTATGACATATGGCAAAGTCAAGACTGGAGCAAAAGTGAGCTGAGCCTTTAACTCTTGAAAGCTCTTCTTGAAGGAATCTGACCACTAAAATTTGATTTTCTTTGGGTTAGTCTAGACATGGGAGAAGCAATAGAATAAAACACTTTGACAAACCATCTGTAATATCTATCTAAACCTAAAAAACTCCTTATATTTGATGGAGAGATAGCTCTAGGATAGTTTCTCACTACTTTGGTCTTTTGAGGATTAACTTGAATGCCATCACCGAAAATTATATGACCAAGGAAATCGACTAATCTAAACCAAAATTTTCACTTACTGAACTTAGAAAATAATTGATGATCTCTAAGGGTTCTCAACATAACCCTTAGATAGTCTGCATGTTCATTCTTATTACAGGAATAGACAAGGATGTCATCAATGAAGACTATGACAAACATGTCCTAGTACGGCTTGAACACCCTATACATCAAGTCCTTAAAATTGCAAGGGCATTAGTTAGCCCAAAAGAAATAACTAGGAATTTGATGTAACCATATCGAGTTTTGAAGGTTGTCTTCAGAATGTCACATTCTTTGACGCTAAGATGATTATAGTCGGATCTGAGTTTTATCTTAGGGAAACAACTTACACTCTAAAGTTGGTTGAATAAGTCATTAATCCTAGGATAGGATATTTATTATTGATTGTGACTTTGTTCACCTAACGGTAGTCGATGCACATTCTGAGAGAACCATCTTTCTTGCGCACGATAGAACTTGAGCACCCCATGGAAAAATACTAGGACTTATAAAACTCTTATCTAAGAGATCCTTCAACTGTTCCTTCAATTCTTTAAGATCATCTGAAGCCATATTGTAAGATGTAATAGAGATGGGTTGGTTATGCGGAAAGAGATCTATTCCAAAGTCAATTTTCCTTTTGTGAGAAACCTCGAGAAGATCTTCAGGTAATACATCTGGAAATTTATTTACTACAGGAACTGACTCAAGAATCGAGGTTTTAGAATTCAATTCATTGACTTAGACGAGATGGTAAATACACCCCTTAGATATCATCTTTCTTGTCTTAAGATATGAAACAACCCGACCCTTAAACACTAAAGTACTATCCCTCTATTCAGTAACTGGTTCATTAGAAAACTAAAACTAGACAATTCTATTTTTGCAAACAACTGAGGCATAGCAAGATTGGAGCCAGTTCATGCTTAGAATGATATCAAAATTAGTCATCTCTATCTCCACAAAGTCAACTAAAGTAACTTTCTAAAACATTGTGACTGGGCAATTTTTGTATACCTATCTAGCTACAATAGACTTACCTACTGGGATATATACTGGGAAAGACTCTTCTAACTTTTTAGGACTGACACCAAAGTCTACAGTGATATAAGAAGTCACAAAGGAAAGTAAAACTCCGGGGTCTAACAATGCATAAACATGAAGATGGAAGACTTATAACTTACCTGTAACCACATCAGGAGAACTTTCCTGATCATGCTAAGTCTGGAGAGCATACAGTATGTTCCGGCTCTACCCACTGGTGGTACTAGAAGTTGCACCTTGCTGAGTTGGGCAACCTGTGGAAGCTGATGAATAGTTAGACTGACCCTGCTGATGAACGTCCTTACTCATCTGCCCAACCTTCAGGCAGTCCCTAATCTTATGGTCTGGTTTCCCACATGACTATCTGCTCAACATTCACCCTGATGATTCTTACCATACTTCCTATGAATTGGATTGGTACGACTACTACTCACACTACCCTGGGACTTAGATCCTAGCGCTCTATCCCGACTATCCTTCCAAAACTTTAGCACTAGTGTACTGGCTAATATGAAGTTGGGGTTACAAATTTCTGGCAGAACTGAGAACGATTGTTGTCTTTCGACCTGGGCTACGAAAAGTTAAAACTACCTGTCCCGGCCCTCTTATTTTCTTTTTTTCTTTTCTTTGAGCATCTCCTCCTCAATCATCTGAGCATGAACCATCAGTCAAGAAAGGTACATATTCTTAATCAGGATGGCATTACTACACTCTTTGACTACACTGTCAGATACACTAGGCATAAACTTACTCATTCTTGACCTACAATCAGCCACCATAGTTGAAGCATACCTCTCCAACTTAGTGAACTTGAGAGAGTAATCCTTCACACGCATGCTACCCTGCTTTAAATTTATAAACTTCTTAACCTTAGATTCCCTCAACTCTAGTGGAAAGAACCTGTCTAAGAAAGTCATGGTAAACTCCTCTCACTCTATAGGCCCTGCCTCAACACCTCTATTCTCCCTCTACTGCTTGAACTAAGTGTGATTCACTTCGTATAATTGGTAAGCAGCTAAGTTCACACTCTCACTCAAAGTAACACCCATGATGTCTGTCACTTCTTGCACTTCATCTAAAAACTCTTATGGATCCTCCTCAGACTTGGATCCAGAAAACAAAGGGGGATTTATCCAGCTAAAGTCTCATATCCTAGCTGCAGCCATATTCATCACCAAATTGGATGGGGAAATATATTGATAATTGTTGTGAGCAGCTACAGAATGGGCCAAGGCTGTGAAAGTAGCTCTGAACTCTGCGTGAGATACATAGTCATTCAGGGGATCTTTTTGAACAGGTGGTAGTGCGGGCTAACTCTTATTACTTCTTCCGTTGTTTCTTCTGGGAGGCATTATTTCTAAATAAAATGAAGAATGAGTTAGAAAAATGAATTCAATAGAACTCATGCTCATTCGCACGACATGAATACTAAAAAAAGGAAAACTTTCCCAAAAATGTCTCGTAGCCTCTTGTCCATAAGTGTGGTGCACTTCACACCAATGCATAAGAATCTACTCAATGCGTCTTTCAGACACCTTAGGATACTTTAAAACCTTAGGCTCTTATACCAAGTTTGTCATGACCTAGGGCTACCCCTAGTCGTAACATGGTGCTTAATCCTAATCCTAACTAAACTGACACTATTTCTGACTAATGTCAACTGAACGTCTCAAGTGATAGTGCTCAACATGATTATAGCAAACTAAGTATGACATTAAAATCATGAATGGACAAATTCATTACTTGAAAAGTCTGAAACATAAGTAAACATATAATTATTGGCAGTTCATAACCTGCTAATACTGAATGATTATAAATTTTGATAACAACACTTGAAACAATGACATAAAGTCCTAATTCAAAGACCCAAAACATAATAAGTGTCGACAAGATGATGAAGTCCACGAATTTGAATATATAAGTGTATTAAACTTGGGAGGATAACAATTTCACATGGTTTAATTCATAATTTGATAATTTAACATAAGAGCAATTGAATATGACATGAGTAGTTAAAATTCAAAGCATGAAGTAATATGATTTTCATGGGGAAAACATGTTGACATGGCTTGAATTCAAATTTCTAAGATGACATAAATTAAATTCATGAGTTACATGGATAATTTCATACAAGAAGATTAAAAATCCATACTTGAACAAAAATGGGATTTTTGGACTCAATGGATGGAAGGAACCCATTTTTGAATCCCCTACATACCTGAATATTGAAGCCTTGGATAAATTTCTTGGTATTGAACTTGAATTTGATGAACCCTAGTTGATTTTGGGGAGAAATAAATCACCCCTTTTGCTCGATGATGGATGAGTTTTGAGTTATGATAGGTTAAGGTAGTATTTATTCTTGATATTTGTTGTTTGGAGGGTGAAAAAACTTAGTTTTGGGGTTAAAAGAGTTGGAAAAGACCAAAAAAACACATTAGAAATCATCTGGAAAATGTCTGGAATACGTCTGGAAGCCGTCCGGACGAGTTTGGCCATGACTCATAAGTTCTGGGTACGAGTCGTGTCTTGAGTCATCATCAAGAACCCAGATTTTGACCTCTACTATCGTGTTGACAACTCATAGGGTCTGTTTAAGAGTAGTCGTCAGGAGTCGTAACCACTGGCAACTTTGACAGTGCTTCAGTAATTTGGCCACAACTTTTCACCCCGATATCGGATTAAGGCAAAATTGGTATAGTTGGAAATCTAATTCAATTATATATCTGTTGGTGGTTCTTAGCTTAGAAATTCCTAGTATGTCCAAAGTTATACTCATTTAAATCTGACCATAGCTATATTCTTCACAAGAATTTAATCGCTATAAGATGTTTCAACTTATCTGTAGGTAAGGAGATATTTGGGGTCTTACTATATGTATAAGTCACTTGTAAAACTACCAAAACATGAGACTTGATGCTTGAATCCTTTACTGGTTAGGATATGAGTCTACAGAATGACTCGTAATGTCCGGATACAATTTATATGCTGGACTCGTAATCACTTGGTTGAATTATTTTGGATTACATATTATTGTGACTACGAATCCCACCATATGACTCGTATCTTTAATTATGAGTCGTAGAGAGTAATCGTAGTCGCTGGACTTGAGTAGAGGGATTCACTAGAGTGGCTACGACTTACTCGTGACGACTCGTCACGAGTGGATACGACTTGTTACCTTGAATCGTAGCCATGGCAATTTTCAGGCCGTTAAGGGAAATCTTCCATAACCTTTTGCCATGACCTAGGATTAAGATGAGTCTTACAGCGTTGGAAAGATAACTTCGTGGCCTATCTTTTAAGGGATATAGAGCTTGAAAAATTTGGAGCATTACACTAGTTTAACCGCATGTGCCTCACACATATAATGTTTGATTATTTAAAATTAAATGATTTTATATATTACGAAATTTTTTAATGAAGTATAAAAAGTTCAAATCACTTTTCAAAGATCCTTTACACTTTAATATAATAATGTAAACATAAACATATATCTTAGTGTAAGTATATATATATATATATATATATATATATATATATATATATTACCACCATAAATTTCAAGTAATTGGTGAATCATTAATTTTTCATTTGTCATGCAGTGCCTCTTTTCTTATTTTTAGAAGCCGCATCAATTTCAACCATATTTGTGGTACAATTATTTTTCATTTTTTCTATATTTAAAATCTTTCCTTGTTTTTAAAGTCAAATTTTTACTATATCATTGATTACATACCAAAAATTTAAAAAAATTGGAACTTATTAAAAAAATTTATTCTAACACTTTTATATTTATTTTTAGATTTTTCAGATCTTCTTTACAATTTTTAAACTAGTGAAAAAAGTATTAGTTTTCATTAATTCAGGTGACTTATATAAGAAAAGGTTATGTCATAAAGATATTTAATTCTTTTTCAACTTTTAAATATTAAGAAAAAATAGTGAAAAGGCGATTTTGTCTAAAGCAAAGACCTTTAATTAAGGAAAAATTTTCAAATAATATTTTTAAGTCCCTTCACACTTTTAATATATTATAGATTATAGACACTAGTTTATTTTCACGTGCCTCACATGTGTAACCTTTAATTATTTAAAATTAGAAGATTTTGTCTATTGAGAAGATTTTTAATGAAGTGTAGAAAGTTCAAGTCACTTTTCAAAGATTCTTCACACTTTAATATAGTAACATAAACATAACATATATTTTATAGTAAACGCATATATATTTTACCACTAGAAGTTTCAAGTGGTTAATGGATGTAGTTCCTCATTTCCTTGCTGCTAGAGGCTAAGAGAGACGCATCGATTTGAACCATATTTGTATTAGGATTATTTTTTTATATTTTTTATATTTAAAAAATTTCTTATTTTTAAAGTTAAATCTTAGAAAATTAATTTTTTTTTTCTTATTCTAAGGCTTTCATATTTGTTTCTAGATTTTTCAAATCTTTTTAAAATCAATTTTAGTTGATTTAGAATTTTTAAACTAATGAAAAAAATACTAGTTGTCATTGGTTTTGATGATTTCTAATAAGGAAGGTTTTACTATAAAAATTTGATTAATTTTAAACTATTAAATATTAGAAAAATAGGGAAAATACGATTTTTTTCGAAAACAGAGAGTTTTAATGAAGAACAAAACGTTTAAACAATATTTCTAAGGCCCTTTATGCTTTTAATATAGTACTAGTTTAGAGTTCGCACCTCGCGCGTTTATAAAATTACTTCAATATCGTGAAAGAAAATATATTTTGATTAAGAAATAAATAATGAAAATAAATTTGATGACTTAAATAAGTTATAGATGCTCAAATATTCGTATATTTTGTCACATAATTATGAAACAAATTAAAATTAAATAGGAAAACACACACATATATATATAAGAAGACAATAATGCATGAAAAATTCAATGTTAGGATTCTACTATATTTTATTTGAAATCAACTCTTATCCAACATGTAATTATTTGCTTAAGAAAAAAATACGTTGCGAAAAGTATTAAAGCCGTTTAATGTTATTGGGGAAAAATAAAAGAAAAGAGATAAACTTTTGATTTTTTTGACTATTTCATTCGGTGCTAACATAGTTGTTTCATCTAATTTTTCAATCAAAAATTTTCTATTGAAAAAAAAAAACTAGAAAAATTATCAAAAGGAGAGAATCTATTGTTAATTGTTGATTATATATAATTTGTATATAATCTTTAAATTTAATAACTGAAACAAACAAAGAAAGATAGAATAGATGATTATAATTATGCAAAAAGACACTCGAATCAAAATCAAAATATGCACACAGTGTAGAAGTAGAAGAAGTGGTCGGTATGTCTATATTGGTAGAAGAAGCTACATGTTTTCATATAGTTTGATCAAAATATTACTTAAATAAAATTGTACGAATTCTTTTTTAAAATAAGATAAAATTTTATTTGGTTTGAAAGTATTAAATACTATAATTTCTTATCAACTTTTATTTTTTACTAGCAACTTTAATTTTCCAAAATTAACAGTAGTTAACCAAAAGCTATATATAGCAAATTTTAAATTTTTAAAAAGAAATTATCACTTTACTAAAGAAAAAAAAAGCAACCAAATTTGTACTATTAACTAAGTACTATTGTTTAAAATAACTAACTTCAATAAGGATTCAGTTTTCCTTCTCTTTTTTCTAATTATATTTTTTGGGACATCTTTTTCATATACACAAGGAAAAAGAAACCCTACCACCATTAATTTTCTATATATTTTAAATTTTAAATTACTAAATATTAAAAAAAAAAAATAAAGGTGAAAAAAGGATTTTATCTATTACAGAGTATTTTAATGAAGGCAAAAAGTTCAATCATTTTTAAGGATCTTCACACTTTTGATATTATATATATATATATATATATATATATATATATATATATATATATATGCGTGTCTCGCACGTGTAACATTTGATTATTTAAAATTAAATAATTTTAATGAATTGTAAAAGTTTAAAACACTTTTCAACTATCAACATATTTTTTAGTATAAACACATATATTTTACATCATCATCAATTTGAACCATATTTATGGTACATCAATTTGAACCATATTTATGGTACAATTATTTTCTTTTTTGTTTCTATATATAAAATATTCACTACAACATTTTTGGCCTAAGGCCACTCTTGTAAAGAGTGGCCTAAAATAGCAAAAAGTGTGGCCTTTGATTAAAGGATACACTTTTGGACTTTAGACAACACTTTTGGGCGCGTGGACAAAAGAGGCGTAACCTTTGCTCAAAGGCCACGCTTTTCAAGTGTTGCCAGATCGGCTACATTTAAAAAACGTGGCCATAAGGTATAAAGGCCATGCTTTGTAGCTTGTCATTGGCAACACTTTAATTTGATAAAGCTACACTTAAAAAGCGTGATCGTAGATTTATTTTTGGCTACACTTTTAAAATGCAGCCTTTCATACCTTTTCTACAACACTTAAAAAGTGTGGTTGTTGTTACTCCCTCTAAAACAACATTTGTTAAATGTAGCCATAGTTATATTATAAAAAATTATAATTTTATTTTGCATTTATTTTGTATATTATTATCTTATTCAAAAAAGCATTGAACCATCTAATAAAGAAATTAATAAAAATTCAAACATGTAGATTTGTAATAGATTTTTTTTGTAACTAAACATGTATTATTTATCAATAGGTTACTTACACAAGACTTAAAACTAAAACTGGAACCTAGACATAATTCCAAGTTTAGTAATCAAACAAAAAAACTACTCATACATCAAGAAGCTAACGCTAAAGATAGAGAGTTAAGCTCTTCTACTCTATTTGGTAATCTGGGAGAAAAACATGCTCTGTACACAGTTTTGAATGATTAATATCTCAGATCAATTTCAATGCCTTTTTCCCCTGTTGGAGAAGCTCTCATTACACTCTATCCAAACTGAATCAATGCAGAAGGTTAGTCTAAAAGGAAAAAAGAGCTAGTCAAAATAGTAGAAGAGAACTAACGATGGAACCACTAAAATATTTATGTCTTGCAAGAAATATTGAATAAATGATCACAACTTGTCGGATCCTTCCAAAATACACTAATTTTGAAGGATTCGGCACACACCAATGAAATTTTTTAGGAGTCCAACCAACATAGCCTCAAATGACAATAATCACAAAGTAGCCCAACAGAAGAAGGAAGACCAGGAGCTGGAAAAAGCTGAGGACACGAATAATGTAGTATTGTACCTATTTTAGCACTAGATACCAGGAGAGGTAAAATAATTTAAGCACTCGGCGGAGATTGATCACAGTAATTATATAGATATATCTAAATCTTGATGTATCATTAAATCATACATAGTTTTTCATTTGTTGAGAGAGTCAATGTGCATACTAATAATGGAAGTAGATCATCTCAGCAATCCATACCCCAAGATGTCCTATGGCACCCCTCAGAACCTTCTAAGTTATTATCTTATAACTCATTTAAGTAGCCACTACTAATGTTCCCGGAAAAGACAACTGAGCCCCTTATCTGAAAAAACACTCAATGCTATAACCAATCGAGATAAACTGGTCCAAAAAACAAATTGTTACTTAACATTTGACATGTAATTAGATAAGACTACTGATTTTCGCAGGAACAGACATAATTTAGCACAACATATTAGCATAAAATGAAAGGGTGGAGACATATTAGCTTTTATAAGGCACCATGGAAGTTGCTCCGCGCTTTAGACAAATACTGAAGTTCCCTTAAAAAGTAAGATTTTCCAACACCAACAAATAGAAATGGATGAAGCTAATGAAAGAAGATGAAAAACTGCAACAGTGAAAAACTATTTATCTGTTACTCATGGATTACGTGGGTATTAGCAGGTTGCAGTAAACAAACTCGGCATGACAGAGTTGCGTCGATACAAAACTAGGCATGACAGAGTTGATATCTGCTTCATTCTTACTAACAGTAAATAGAGGCAAATAATATTAGTTTTACACAAATGAAATAAACTTAGCCTTACCAACATAAGTACACATAATAACGAGTGAAGTCCCACAACAAGTTTTAAGGATGTAGCAACATAAACAACTATTTACAAATTATCCCAGCGAGAGGCAATTTTACAATTTTAAAATAAGGCAATGATTTTATTAGAGTCGCGGAAAAGCCCCGATAAATAAGTGAATACAAGAAAATGAATGACTTACAGAAGGGAAGGTTCTGTAAAAGGTTTCAACATTTTACAGGTAAGCTGAAGACATTATACCTACCAAGGAACAAAACAAGAAACATTGATACCAAACAAAACATCCATAGTTCCATAGAATCATTTAGTCTTGACTAGGCTTTTGTTCTACCTTTTTTCTTAGAGAGTGACACTAGGAAACATGAAATAGCATCCAACACAGGAAAGAAAGAGCAGTTTGATCAGTTCACCAATTTAATATTTTAACTCAATTTAAGATGAAGACCATAATTTAACAACATCCCCATGTAACTGTTTTCCAAAAGTCGAGTCCTGAAGACCAGTAACAGCTTTCAGAACAGTAGTTAAGATTCATTGTGGAAGGGAGAAGTTAAACCTTTTATTCTACTGACCAAAATTCAGATGATGGTGGTTATTTGACAAAAAAAACCCAACATTTCTAATATTATGGTAATGAATAAATAACATTTCTAACCAGCATTATATTTGGATACCTGTTTGGAAGTGAAAAGCCTGCTAACAATTCTCAGACTACTCGTAATGTGGAAAAGGCTCTAAGTAATGAGCCTGCCCCAAAGCCAGTTGTTGTTTCACAACCTGTGAATAACACCAAGAATGTTCCAGCAGTCATTCACAGAACAAACATAAACAACTATTTATAAATGATCCCAGCAAGAGACAGTTTCATAGTTGTAAAACAAGGCAATGATTTCAGGTTAACGAGGTAAATACAATCAACATTTTATCAACTCAAGCATGCCCTACATAAGCATTTTTTACATTTGATAGCGTTTGAATAGCAACACTTTTTCTATTTCTTAGGTGTTTGCGGACCATGACTCCATGACTCCATGCCTCAATCCAATTGACGTCCCAAGAAATTGGCTATGGAATCTGCCTAGAAGAATAGTTTACTTTGGAACCTCTATACCAACAATATTCAAAGGTAAATAAACTAAACAACGAAATCTCATTTATTTTTACAAAAGCTTTGGAAGTAAAATAACAATAAGTGTGTTCTCTGTTTTTCAGGCATAACCACAGAAAGTATCCAACATTGCTTTTGGAGAGGTATGTTACTTCACTATCAAATAAATCAGTGAAAAGTGTGCATGTTACATCACTATGCAATTACGAATATCAAATTAAGCTGGCATAAGCATCAAGCGTCAGAACAAGTATGTCTGGCGAGTTCCCTTTTTTCCTTCCATACTCTCCAGAAAAAACCATTAAAACAAAATTATGGGAAGTAGTAATACTTCGTGTAGCCAAGGGAAAGAAGTTTTATCCCTTGCTACAAAATCTTTTATTTATTTTCTGATCAAGTACTATATATACGTTTTCTGATCAAGTACTGCAGGGTTTGTTTGTTTTTTGATCAAGTACTACAGGATTTATTTGTGTAAGGGGTTTTGACAAGAAGACACGCGTCCCAAGACCACTGATGGCACAGTTGCACTTTCCAGCAAGCAAGTTGAATAGGACAAGAGAAAAGCCAGATGAAAACTAGGGAGCAGTATCCTACTAAATCAGCAACACAGCACATCATTCAGTACCATGATGTTTTAAACCTCAAGAAATAAAGAAGATAGGCATTATTTAACTTGTAAGTTAATTGTAGCATGAGTAAATTAGGTGATAATTGATTTACTTGTAGCTGATACTTAGGGTGATAATTGATAACATCTTTCAGAACAGCAGGGAAAAAAATAATTTAAGCCCTAGCACCTTCAACATTCATCTGTATATATGTAAAGATTGCTTTTATGAAGCATTTTAAGCGTACTTCAAACTGAAGAGTATTGATCCATGGAGCTATAAAGGGTGTTTCTAAGGTTCACTCAAAAATACACCCAATCCTTCATAGTCTATACAGACAGAACTACATATGTGCATTAAAAGAAAAGTACTACAAAGTATTTTTAAATCTCAAACAACAAGAGCACAGATGAAAAGTACAATTTTAGTAGATCTGGAGTAGTGACGATACCAGTTAGCTACACTGGAGAAATATGAACAAAAATTATCTGTATAACACCAACTAATGTACAATTTCCATCAAGCTGCTACATTGTAATTGGCAAACAACATTTATTTGATTCCTATCAGTTGAAAAGGATATGATTGGGTGCTTAGATTGAAATATCAAAGCTGGAGTAATTCGTAACTATATTCTAAAAGTGGCTCATGAGTGTGAGCCTACAAACCATTTAGGAATGTTGTCTTTAAAAAATGCAGGTATTACCAAATAAGTCGAGAACATTCCTAAAGAAGGACAATATTTAAATTAGATCTTGTAACATACAAAAGCAATCAGAGCAGTAAAAGGAAACTATAAGTTCCACATATTTAATCATAAAGAAACTTTTTAAAACATTATGCATGATACAGACCTTTTAAATAACTCTTAATAGTACACAATTGTAATTTTTCCTTCATTACAAATACATGCATAAAACTAACTAGACACCATCCATGCACTATAACAGAACCTAAGAAAGAAGTTTCAAAACCAGTGCCCATTGTACAGGACAAGCTAACTAAAGCTACTAGAATAAAATGAGCAAGAAGCTACTTAGGCTGTTGCTGAAAATGAAGCACCAATTCCAGTAGAAGAAGGAGAAAAGTGTTGTTAATGAGGAATTAGTTGCACTAGAAGCAAAGGGATTTGAAACATCAAAAGTAACTGAAAATGTCCCCGAATTGGAGATTGTTTCTAGTGACATCAAACCAGTTACTGAAAATTGGAGCACAAACGATGACAAAAGTCTTACAGCTGAAACTAATGAAGTTGCATCAGTACACATATGGGAAGCATATTCCTCCAAGCCATGCAATTCAAGAGTTTGTTTTCAAAATTGTTACATATTTTAAGAAGAAGAAAAAAGGATATTGAGTTTAATAAAAGCTTTCTACACTCAGTTCATATTACTAGAATAACTTACACGTAATTCTTTTTACACTCAGTTCAGAGAGCTTTACATATGCATCTACTGACTGTAACATGCTTAAATTATTGGAATTTGCACCTACCTGACATGTCAATAAGAAGATAAAAACTATAATTAAACCCCTATTCAATGACTGTGAAGAATGAATTTGTTCGATTCAAGTCAGTTTGTATGCACGTTCTAATAATAAGTTGTGCATTTGGCTTTTGACAGTTCGGAGAAGCACGGAAGATTAGTCTATTGTGGTGGCAACATACGAAGGAGAATATAATCACACAGATACATCAAAACCAGAAATAGGTGCAAGTAATGACAATACCTTCACTGGCAGTCAGCTCAATGTGACAACAATCGCGGATACTACTACTTCAGTACCTTGCCCTACAACTCTTAATCCTTTTGGATACTCTCGATCTTACTGCACAAAAATAGCAAAAGAAGTGTTACGAGTATGAATCATAGTACTAGTTCTACCGATATAAATAACATTTATACACCAACATCAGGTGTTCAAATTCAACACATAACAGCATATCTGCAATGATCATAGAAAGTTCTAACAAAGATCTTCACATTCTCTTCAATCGTTTAGGAACTACAACATATTTCTTCTTATGAATCAAAAATGAATACCAAATTGACAGTCCTTCTACACATAAACCCTATAAACCCCCAAAATTACAAAACTCAAAAGAACCAATAAATTCGCAAAATCAATTGAAAATCGATAAAACAACGAAAAGGATGTACAAATTCAGCACATCTACAATGATCACAGAAACACAAATTCATGAATGATAGAAACTCAAATTCATGAATCGATCAAAACCCAAATTCAAGAATCATAAATCAACAGAAAGGGTTTTCGAATTTACTACATACTAGCACATCTAAAATAATCACCGAAAGTTATAACCAAACTCGTCACGTTCTCAATCATATAAAGTGGAATCACAAAACACCCCAAATTGGCATTCCCAAAATCCAAGAAACTCAAAAGAAACAACAAATTCCCAAAATCTATCACAAAAATTGACAAAACAAAGAAAAGGATGTTCAATTTCACTAATTGAGCAAAACAAACCAAAAGGAGAGATTGACCCACCGATGGTTGCCCTTCCTCTCCCTCACCGGTGGTCACCCTTCACTGGTGGTCGCCCTCAATGGTGTGTCGGTGTTATTCAATGGCGGAGAGCTCCTGGTTCACTATTCGAGTAGTTTCTGATAGTTTAGGGTTTATTTTTATTTTTAATATCCTCTTCTCTACTATTTTTGGTTAATAATAATTTGGAGGGAATGAAAATATTTTAGAGGGGGGAGAGAAAATTTTAATGATAATTTAGACTACATTTTTAAAATATTATCTTTTAAATTATAATAATGTTACACTTAAAAATGTAGCCATATATATGAATAAGTGTTGAAAATTATATCATGATTTGACAACATTTTACAAGTGTGGCCTATACAATTAACGACCATGCTTTACAAGCGTTGCCAAAGGTAATGTCGCCAAAACTTAAAAACTAAGGTTATGCTTTGAAAGAGTGGTCTTTAATGGTATAGGCCACACTTATAAAATGTGGCTCAGATTTTGTGTGGCCTTAGGCCAAAAATGTTGTAGTGATTTTCTTGTTTTAAAGTTAAATATTTACAATTCATTAATTACATCCTTATTAAGTAATTAAAACTTTAAATTTTACTCATTCTAACGTTTTTATATTTATTTCTATATTTTTCAATTCTTCTTAAAAGCAAATTTAGTTGATTTAGAATTCTTAAACTAATGAAAAAAGTTTTAATCATCACTAATTCTAATGATTTCTAATAAAGAAAGGTTTTAGTATTAATATATTTAATTAACTTTCAACTTTTAAATATTAGAAAAAATAGTGAAAAGATGATTTTGTCTAAAACAAAGACTTTCAATGAAGGGCAAAAAGTTCAAACGACATTTCTAAGGCCTTCACACTTTTAATATATTATAAATATAAATATAAATTATAGATTATAGGTATCGATTATAGATTATATGTAAAACGATTAAATTCAGAATTTCTTCACGCAATTAAATATAACCAACTATCCAATTTATTCTTCCTTGTTGTCCCCAAATATTGTATGTAAATATATTATATGTAACGCAAGCATATGCACAGAAAGATATGAAGATGATGGAAAGAAGAAGAATGCTAAACCTCATGAACAAAGGAGGTTTAGATAGAAGAATAAGGCTACAACCACTTTCAGTGGCAACAAAAAACTCATTTAATCATAATCCAATGTTGATTCTTCAACTTAGATTCATCAGTTTTTTACTTGATATGTAGGAACCAATTAAACAAAAGAAGACCTCTAAAATTTATTTGCATTCAAGGATATCTTTCATCAACTATGTTTTATTATCATTGTTCATCCGACTTCAAGAAACGTACAACATTACTGAAAAACAAATCAAATGTTATCAATACAATTTTCTAACGGAAAAAAAAGAATAATCCAAATCAAACAACATAGAACATGCACGGTCTAAGTATAAGTATACACAGGGGCGGACCCACGTTGGTTCAAGTGGATTAAGTTGAACTCACTTCGTCGGAAAATTACATTGTGTAGGAAGGGTAAATCAATTTTTATGACAGTAAAATGAACTAAATAGCCAATTTGAATCCATTTAACATAGTTATGTTCTTAGCTTAGGCGGTCAATGTGTTCATTTCCTTCGAGATAATACATAAATATGACCCTAAACTTGACACCAAATTATAACTTTGACCTTAAACTTTGACAGTGTACAAATCTGACCTTTAACTATTCAAAATTGCACAAATATGACCTCCGATCCGACGTGGCAAAACGCGTGTTCAACACACAAAACTGAGCGCGTCCTGCTTAAAATCTAAAGGCATAATACATAAATATGACCTTAAACTTGACACCAAATTATAACTTTGACAGTGCACAAATATGACCTTTAAATATTCAAAATTGTACAAATATGACCTTTAAATGACTTTTCACTATTATTTTTTCATTATTTTCAGCTCAAAGATGAAAATGACATCTAATTTCTTTTGTCATTGTGGAAAAAAAGCAATATTGAAGATTTATTAATTAGGTGAATCAGCCTCATATGAATAAACCGCGCGAATATGTATATATATTAAAAGTAGAGGGCAAATTTAAGTTATATAATATATCTAAATATAATTTATTTAAATATTAAATTAAATCTTAAACTATACTAATAATAAAAAAAATTATAGTTTTAATAAAATGTTATTAAATTAACATTATTAAGGATAGTAATAGTATATTAAATCAACGTTATTAAATTAATATTATTAAAATGTTATTAAATTAACGTTATTAAAACGTTATTAAATTAACACAGGGGCGGACCTACGTGGTTGCCATGGGGTTCACCCGAACCCCCTCGATAAAAAAATTACGTTGTATATATAAGGTAAAAAAAATTTATATTTATGTACGTATATTAATGCTGAACCACATGAAATAAGGCACATAGATAGCCCAGTGGTGTTAATTGCTCTTCTTGGGCGGTTCCTTCAGCCTACTGCGCGGGTTCGGTCCCTGCTAGTGGTTGTTCTTTTTTTTTTAAATAAAAATAAAAGTTAGATGTTGCTGATATAGAAATAAATAAATAATAATAATAATACTTTTTTTTTAATAAAAAAAGTTAGGTGTTGCTGCTATAAAAATAAATAAATAAATAAATAATAATAATAAAAGCGACGTCGTTTTAACACAAAAAGCAAAACTTTGACAATGCACAAATATGATCTTTAACTATTCAAAACTACACAAATATGACTTCTCTCCAAGTCAGCCCTTTTAACGACGTGGCACCGTGTGATTGGATTACCTTTCCACGTAGGTGCGAGTGAAACTCATGCATGGGGTAGCAAAATCGGAGTTCATATTTGTTTAGGTTTTGAATAGTTAAAGGTCTTATTTGTGTACTATCAAAATTTATGGTCAAAGTTATAATTTGGTATCAAGTTCAGGGTCATATTTATGTATTATCTCATTTCCTTTTGCGCATGTCACATTTTAATGATTGGCAAAGTAAAATTATGTGTTTTGACCCCAACACGTGCCTTCTAAATTTACCGCAGTATCACTTTTATTTTTCGCTTAAAATAATTAATGTTTTGCTTCTTTTCAAGTTTGTCATAGTTTAAAACATTAAGTGGCCATTTCACAACGAATAATTTTACTTTTTTTTTTGGAGTTTAATTTAGGAAATCATGTGTAATAAAGTTTTAGAGAATTTGAATATCGAGATTTGGAAATACTAAAAAGTTGTCTTAACTTTTTTCACTTCATATCACTTATAAAAAATTAAAAGTAACTCTAGTTTGTATATGACCAAACACAACTCCTATTTTAAAATATCACTTTTCACTTTAAAAATAAAAATACTTTTAAAAACAACTTTAATTTGTATTCATGGTCAAACAAAACTTTCATTTTTAAGTATTATTTTTCGCTTTAAAAATAAACACACTTTTTTACCAATTTCACAATTAAAATTCTCAAAGTTGAATTTTAATTTCTCTTTCATAGAATGCTAAAACATGCAATCATACTGGTCTAAATTTTTTATAGGCGGAACCCATCGACAGACACCTAAAGTTTCAGCAATCTTTCACTTTGGCACCTAAAGTAGATGGTGTTCAATTTTTATAACTCAACTAACATCCAACTGTGTCATTTTGTCACCTTTTGCACAGCTGGCATGGTGTGTGTATTACACTCACCTGAAGGAGCGTGGAGGATATTTTTTGGCTGATGTGGCATCCAAGTTAGCCCACAAGCAATATATTAACCCACCCTCATTACTTTATACTTTTTTTTTCATTTTTATCCACCATTTTTATCAATCTTTAACTTATTTAATGGTAAAAATTATAGAAAGTAGATAGGCCAGAAAAACAAGTGGGAGATATTTAAAAATTAGATATATATTATGTTAAAAAGAAATCCCAATCACCCCCATTACTTTAAAACTTCTTCTTCATTTTTATCCACCATTTTTATCAATCTTAAATTTATTTAATGATAAAAATTATTGGAAGAAATTTAAAAATTAGATACACATTATATTAAAAAGAAATCCAACAATAAAAAGTTCCTTTCTGTTAAAATTTTTATTGGAATTTCTAGCTTTAGCTGTCATTTTAGCAAAAAATAAAAAGAATCAAACAACAAAACAAGAAATTCAAGGTTATAATGGAATATGAATTAAAGCCTAAATCCAAACATGCAATCACTATTCCTTATCCTGATAACATTATTTGAAGATAAGCTATCCATATCCAGCCTACACTTAACCGAAAAGTTCCATTTTATAAGCTTCAATTTTCCAACTATGAACTTTGCTTTTTTAGAATTCATTTTTTAACAAAATTTGTTAAAGTTTGTTGAGATTTCTCAATTAGAGGAACTTACATAATTCCTCACCAATTACACTCTCACAATCTCTTCTCCGACCAATAATATCCATCAACTCTGACACCTCCACAGTAACACCACCACTATAACACTTTCAACCAGTTAAAATCTCAAATCATGAAAATCAACCATTTTCGTCAAACACCAATCACAAATCGTCACTCTCTTTCTCTTCAATTTTTGATCAAATCCTATTAAAAAATATCTATCACCGCCAATAAATTTAAACCATTAATGAACCCTCTTTTCCAGTTTAACAATCAAGTATAACTAATTTCATAATGAAACAAAGTGTATGTATTGAAAAATATTGATTTCGAATCTAATTTCATGGAAGCTCAACCAAAAGATCACCCAAAGAGAGAGGGGTCGGGTTGGGGTTGGGGGTGTTAGGGAGGAGTGTGTGTGAGAGGAGGGAGGGACGGGAGAAGACAATTTGGAGGTATGGGTAGTGAAAGATGATTTGGGGTAGATGTAGTTGAAGAAGATGATATTGGGTGGGGTGGGGTGGTTGAAGAAGATATATAGAGTGGGGGTGGGGTTATTACATTTATTTAATTTAATTAATTATATAAAAATTATTTTGATAAAAATGACAAATGTCCTCTTATAATTGGTCCATTTACATGACATAGCGCGTGTAATACACGCGCAACATATATGTTTGCTGATTGAGCAAAAAGTGTCGAAGTGACACATCGAAATGCTAGTTGAGGTGCCAAAAATGAACACCATCTACTTTAGGTGTCAAAGTGAAAGATCGCTGAAACTTTAAGTGTCTGTCAATGGGTTCTGCGTTTCTTAGAATTTGTAGTTTAATTTATATTATGTTAAAAAAGTATTATTTGTTTTATATTGAGACTTCTAGATTAGTAAATAACTCCATTTTTCTTAATTATATATTTTAATTTAGTTGAGTTGTGTAACTCTTTTTGGTTGTCTTCTATTTGAAAATAACAACTCTTTAGGACAGTGATTGACTCAGAATTTAAGGATCATGGACGTTTAGGAGGTCCAAACACACATATTAACATCCAAAGTTTTAAGGTTTCACCTAAAAATTAAAGCACTCAGCTATTTTCTTGATTTCATGGGTGCTTTTTTTCTATCTTATACCAATTTTTATACGTTTCTTATATAATTATACCTATTCTATATCAGATTAATAAACAAGTGCAGAAGCACCACATTTTTAAATATAGATCCGTCCCTGCTTTAGGAGTAACAAAAAGAGTTAAAAAAACCTACAAATCAAGCTTATCATGTCGAATATTAGTTATATTATTGGTTATAGTTGGTTTTGGTTGAACCCACTTGTGAAAAATTCTGGGTTCGCCATTGAGTATACACATGGACCATCTTCAAGAATATCACCAGGAACACCGAATAAGTTAACATGGACTAAAAATTGATGTCTTTATCTATAAAGATATAAAGTAGAGTTGTGCCTTTGACGTTACCTCTCCTAATTGCTGTGGAGTACCAACACCGCCAGAAGTTTACCTATTTTAACATGAGATTAGGTAGTAAGGATCCTTATTCAGATACATGACTTGAAATTTACATGAAAAGTTGTAACTATTTACCTTCCATAAATAATTACATAAAAGGTATAGTACACTTGATAAGTCCTAAACATTAGGGTTATAATTAAATATTTATTTTCAATGTTATGACAAAGTATTTGGATTGATTTTTTTTCCATAAAACTTCCCAAAAACACAGCCTAGCTAACCTTTATTTTTGAGAAAGGCAGCAACCAAATTTATTTAGCCAACTCTTTTTTGTTAAATCTTATTTAAGGGAACTTTTATTTTTTTATTTTTGAAAAAGTTACCTACCAAACTAAAAAAACTAACCCATACGCGTAGAGTTAGGACGCTTTAATTTTTTTACTCAATATTATAAAAATAATTAAAAGGTAAAAATATTTTTTGTTAAAATCTCAGGGTCCTTCCCTTGACAATGGAACAGAATTTTTTCTTAGACCCCAAATTGATTTTCGTGAAATCTTTTTGGTTCGATTGCTACTTCTTGGCCCAATAGCTACTTATGTGATATATGTATTCATCTTGGATTTGGGACTGATTCTTTTTTTTTTTGGGGCAAGGACCATGTCTTCCGAACAATATTAGTAAATATGGCGCAAGATGATTTCACATATAGAGATCAAAATGTATAGCAAGCTTATCATGTTTTCTATTTGCTATGAGATGACTGATAATTGAGGTAATAGGAAAGACACATGGACCTAAGCAACCAGCCGACAGGGGCAGCCTTCTTAAGATCGGTCTGTCCTAAAGTGGTCAAGGAAGTAGATGGTTAGAAATCCTTTATTTTTTCAACCTAATCGCTCTTTTGACTTCAAAAAAAACTTTCTTTATCAATATATTTTTTCTTCTACACACACATCTCCATAGTCAAAACATTTAGTTTAGTATGAACTTTGGTGAGAGGCAAGCAAAAATAGATTGACCTCATATATAAAATGGGAAATCAGGTTAGCACTCATATTTTATAATAAAACAACAAAGACTTGACTGGTCCTTTTTTAGAGAAGAGGTCCAGGGGCTAAGTGACTCTCGAAAGTCGTCTTTTATATCGCGTCAAGCTTTCAGAAGGCTTTGTTCCAGAAGATGACTTGCCCATTTTTTTGGGCACAGGGATGCGAAAATCAATCCTAGTAATCAACCGCTTTTTTTTAATCTGCCTTAGGCCCCAACCCTATCGCCAAAATGTCGTCTGTATAGTGCACGAGTGCTATTTAACAAAACTTTTAATGTTTTATTTTTGGAAAAGTTACCTAAAACTAAAAGCCTACCCCATACACGTAGAGTTAGGACTCTTTAATTTTTCTACTCAATATTATAAAAATAATCAAAAAGTAAAAAGATGATTTTGTTTAAAACAGAGTCTTTTAATAAAGGGCAAAAAGTTTAAATCATTTTTCTAAGGGTCATATATATATATATATATATATATATGTATATATTGTGATTCGCTTTATCCTAACGGAATAGTTATGTTGCACTGTTATATTTCCTATATTTTCCTCCCCAAAAATATGCTATGATGTACATTATGTTTGTCAAATAAATTAAAATGTTATTATATGTATATGATGTTAGTACTACTCTTAGTATATGGTTAATATCTTATTCTCTTAATAATAACAATGGATTAACTCGTAAATTCCTAGTATGCTAAGGCTTTGATGTCTAACATATTCGAAGAACATATTGGTTACCATATCCGGGGTAGGGTTAAAGAAGGAGTTATTAAGAAAATAGGATAAGAGAGAGAGATGAATAGGGTAAATTAATTCTTCTTTTTCTGAGTCTGATGACTCTGATTGTGATTTTTCTACTACTTCTATACTTACTATTGCATATATACTTTTATTGTCTGACATATATTCATCTACAACAACAAGAAGAATAAACCTAGTATATTCCCATAGCATGGGACATATATTCATCTACATTAAAAAATAAAAAGAGAGATAAAATAGAAAAATTAATCAAACAGATACTGAAAAAATGTTGGCAAGACAAACAAACCGCGATAACAAAACATGAACCTCAAGACAAGTATGAAAATAAGGTCAAAAA
>NW_025856555.1:0-4187 GCF_002878395.1 Capsicum annuum
ATAGTCATGCAATTCAAGGTTTAAACATGTTGAAATCTTGCAAATTCGAAATATAGCAAACTAGACATGAATTCATCTTGAAAATACAAAATTATTTAAGAAAAACTAAAACTTTGGGCACAAGAATGAAAGAACGTTCTTGTTCGAATCCCACATAACTTGAATATGAAGATTTGAATGAACTTTTATCTTTGTGTTGAAATCGTGCAATTAATAGGTGCTCCTAGTATCCCTAGGGAAGGAGAATCTGAATCTTAAAGAATGATCGAAAATCTACGATTGAATTTTGAGATACTTGAGTCTTTAGGTTGAAACCCTAGTGGAAGTTCTTGAGAGATTTTGATGAAAATTGATGAATTTTGGTGCATTTGGGGGTAAATACCGTGTTAGAGATGATAAGGGATTGGAAAATGCCTAGTTTACCCATAATGACTTGAAATAAAAGGTTGAAAGTGGGTTGGGCATGATAGCCAAGGCGTCGCCCTGCCTAGTCCGCTGGGATAAGTAAGGCATCTCCCTGCTTAGTCTGTCGGACTTGCAAGGTGTCTCCCCGCATAGTGCAAGGCGATACCCAGGGCGACGCGGGCCTATCTCCCTGATCTACAGTTTCTACAACCCAAACACGCCCTTAAGCTCGCCTAAAAATTTTGAAACTTACTCGAGATGTACTCTTAACTATCCCAATCGCAACACAAAAAAATCAAGAAACGAAGGTCGGGAAGGTCGCAAAATAATTCAACAAATATTGAAGGTTCAAAAATAAACTAAGTGTTGAATACTTAGCTAGAATTCTAAGTGTTAAGCTTTTTCTAACTTGTTTTAAAGGTTCTAACGACGAGGAAACTTTATGGGGTCTTACAATATCTTCCCCTTGGGAACATTCATCCTAGAATGTCGCTATAAATGTTAAGAATGTAGAGAAAATGAAGGATACACAGCTGAACATTTAGCTAAACTAACTCTACTTCATTCTAAACTTTCGGGCACCTCATAGAATGCATAATGTCATAATAAGAATGGCTATACTGCTGCAACTTACTTAGGAAAGGACTGAATTAAGAAAGAATAGTGTCTTCAACTTGATCTGAACTTGCGGAGAAGGGGTGTTGGTACTTGGATCGCATATCTGCATCAGATTCCCCAGTAGCACCCTCAACTGATTGGTTACGCCACAAAAATTTGACCAAGGGAACTTCTTTGTTCCTTAGTCTATGGACTTGGTAATCTAGGATCTCAACTGGAATTTCATCAAATGAAAGGTTGTTCTGAATATCAATGCTCTCAGGAGGATCTACTACCACGGAATCACCAATATGCTTCATAAGCATGGAAATATGAAAAATAGGATGGACAGCAAAACAACTCTAGATGCATCACAATATACCATAAAACCATCCGTACCATCAGGCAAAGTCAACACAAGGGCTGAAGTGAGTCGAGTCTTCAACTCTTGAAAACTCTTCTCGCAGGAATCTGACCAAAGAACTTAATATTTTTTAGGGTCAACCGGGTCATAGGAGACGCAATAGAAGATAAACCTTCAACAAAATGATGAAATATCCAGCTAGACCCAAGAAACTTCTAATGTTAGATGGAGATATAGGCCTAGGCTAATATCTTATAGCTTTTATCTTTTGGGGATCGATTCTAATACCATTGACTAAAATAATATGACCAAGAAATGCTACGGATCTTATCCAGAACTCACACTTGCTGAATTTGGTAAATAATTGGTGATCTCTAAGAGTTTGCAAGACAATTCTAAGATTATCTGCTTTGTCATCCTCACTTCAGAAATTCACAAGAATGTCGGCTATGAAAATAATAACAACATATCAAGATACTGCTTGAACACTCGATTCATGAGGTCCATGAAGGCAGCTAGAGCATTGCTTAGCCTGAAAGACATAACTAGAAACTCAAAATGACCATAACAGGTTTGGAACACAGTCTTCGGGATGTCACACTCTCTTACTTTAAGTTGATTATAGCCGGATCTAAGGTCTATCTTGAAGAATAACTTGCACCCTAGAGTTGGTCAAACAAATCATAAATTCTATGAAGAGGGTACTTGTTCTTGACTATGACTTTATTAAGCTTATGATAGTCAATGCACAAATGCAAGGAATTATCTTTCTTCCACATGAATAGAACAGATGTGCCTCAAAGAGATATACTGGTCCTTATAAATCCTTTGTCTAAAAGATCTTTGAGTTGTTCATTCAACTCCTTAAGTTCTACGGGTGCCATACTATACGGAGGAATAGAAATAGGCTGAGTATCGGGAAGAAGATCAATCCCAAATTTTATCTCTCTATTGAGAGGTACCCCAGGGAGATCTTATGGAAAAACATAAGGAAACTCATTAACAATGTTGACTGATTGGATAGTGGGAGTCTCAGACTTAGTGTCTTTAACTCTGACTAAATAATAGATGAAACTTTGGTATATAAGCTATCTGGCTTTGAGATAAGAAATAAAATGACTCTAGGGAGATACTGAACTTCTAGACCACTCAAAGATTGGCTCATCAGGAAACTGAAACTCAACCACATGGGTACGACAGTCTATAGATGCATATTAAGAGTGAAGCCAATCCATACCCAGAATAAGATCAAAATCAACCATATCCAACTCTATCAGATCAACAAATATGACTATATAAAGAACAGTAATAGGATACTTTTCATACACTTGCTTAGCAATAACGGACTCCCCTACTGGAGTAGAAACTAGAACACGCTCAGAGATATTTTCAGGACACATTTCAAAATTCACAGCAACAATGGTATCACATAAGAAAAATATGGCTCGGGGTCCAACAGCACATAAACATCAAAATGAAATACGCGGAGCATACCTATAACAACGTTGGGAGAATCCTCCTGCTCATGATGGAAAGGTAAGGCCTAAAATCTATTTTGGCGCTGACCGCCAGCAATGCTAGAAAAAGTGCCCTGTGGAGAAGCTGGACGGGCTGCAGGAGCTGGTGTACTAGTGGCCTTTGCCTGAGGTCGGGTATCTCTATTCCCCTGCCGGGCATGTGGGAACTTTCTAAGTCTGTGGCCCATTTTACCACAGCCAAAACAACCACTCTGCTCAGCCAAACACTCACCCGGATGGCTCTGGCCCTACTTAGCACAAGGATGAAAATTAGGCATGTTACTTACGTTGTTCTGGGATCTAGAAATTGAAGGCATGTTCCCTTGCTACTACCTGCCTCTAGGTGCGGGAGAACTAGTGGATGAAGGTGCTGGCATGGATGAATGGATCTGGAACTGAGGACGGTTCCCTCCGTGGGACCTAGCCTGACCATACTCGTGTTGCTCAAATAAAGCTCTCTTGTTCCCCCTCACTCTATCTCTCTCCCTTATCTTATCCACCTCTATCTGCTGTGCATGTATCATTAGTCTGATAGGTCCATATTATTGTTTAACATAGCAGTCTTGCACTCTTTCAACACCAAACCAAAACCACCTATCACAAACTTGCTCATGCTAGAGCGGGTGTCAGCAATCATGTCAGGAGCATATTTGGCTAACTGGTTGAACTTCAAGCAGTACTCCTTAACAGTCGTAGAGCCCTGCCTTAAGTTCATAAACCCCTCTACTTTTGCCTCCCTCATCTCTAACAGAAAGAACATATCCAAGAATGCTTCTTGGAACACCTTCCAAGTAATAGGGGCATCATGTTCACCTTTACTCTTCTTCCATGCAGCAACCCAATCATAAGCAATGTCCTTCAACCTGTAAGATGCCAAATCTACACTTTCTTCTTCAGACACATGCATCACCTGCGTGATCTTTCTCACTTCCTTAAGATATAATTGTGGGTCCTCACTTGCCTTAGACCTATAGAACTCTGGAACATTTATCCACGTGAAATCACGAATCCTGATAATAGCTAAATCAACTTCCTACTGCTGCGGGGTTACAGCTTGGTTATTGTCATGAATATTCATAGTGACTGGTTAGGCTAGCGCCGGAAAAGCTACCCAGAACTTAGCATAGGACACGTTTTTATTCAAGGGATCAGCAGGATAAAGTTGTTGATCATTGTTGCATCTAGGGGCTCGACGAGGAGGAATTTTCTGAAATAGGAGAGCATGAATTAATATCTGAGAGAGACAACTTTAAGCACGATAGAAACTGAATAAAAGAAACAATTTTTTTTCCTAAAATATTTCG
>NW_025856556.1:0-1099 GCF_002878395.1 Capsicum annuum
TATATATATATATATATATATATATTTGTTATTGTCGTTGTTATGTTTATAGTTTTACATCTCTTCTGGCTTTAACTTGATAAGCATAATGTCTTTTACTTTGTTTGATAGAGGTAAGTAATATTACTACCTACATTTCAATTCATATAAGTTAGTTTGATTTGATATAAAATTTAAGAAATTATTTTTAAAAATTTGTGGTCAAAATAAATTATAGATGTTTGTGTGATTATAATTATTTCATTAATGATAAATTAAATATTTTAAAGTTTAATGGTTACTAACGAGATGTTTGGATTAGCTTTTTGTAAGTCATTTATAAGCTAGCAACCAACTTTTAATTTTTAACATTTTTTTTGTACATTTTAAGCCAGAAAAATACGGTGTCTTTACCAAACAACTCCAAAAGTTAAAAAATACTTAAAAACGCTTAAAAATAAATCAATTCAAACACTCTATAAATATAAAAATATGTTATTTTTTTAAACTAACTAAAAAAAAACTCAAATCATATAAATTAAGTTGGAAAGAGTAATATATATCCATATTCCCAACACAAATCTCTCTCTCTCGATAAAGGAGGTTTAGAGATTTGCTTATGTTGCATACTTCTAAAGCCACCATTAGTATTTATCTTTTTTGTCAATTTTTTGGCTTTTTTCTCTTATATTTCCTTCAAAATATGTGTTGAAAATTTAATCAATTTATAATTAAGTCTATAACTATCCACATTAATTTGTATTAAATTTATTTTTAAAGCCAAAAAGGCTTTTCCTCTGCCCCACGTTTCGGACAACTCTTAAGTTCCTTATCGTAGATTCAATTGTGTATATATACGGAGGATTGGAGGAGTTGAGTGTGTAGGTTTGGATTTCTTTCTCTTAAATTATTGGTTTTTCTTCTTCTTATGTGCTAGCAACAGTAATCCATAGCCAAAAACAAAAACAAAAAATTCAATCCAACTAACTAATTACTAATAAGAGCATTAGCACGTACTAAAGGAAAATCCAAAAAAGTCTTGAAGTAGCATTGAGGCAAAGTTCAGCTTTTAGGCATTTATGATCATTGATGTGTAAGTATCTTTATTTGACTTTGAAAC
>NW_025856557.1:0-2894 GCF_002878395.1 Capsicum annuum
ATATTGGATCTGTACTCGCACAAGTTCATGTTATCTAGTATTGTTAAAATGAAGTTTTGACTTGAAAAGTTTTGCAGAGTTGACAGATGCATTTTAAGATAATATGTAGCAACTTGTTATGTAAATATTTTTTGTATTTTGATCATTTTACCCCTCTCAATGTTATTACTTGTTGATTATGAGGTGTGGGGATGGTTGACACAGTCTCCGATGCATTCGGGAATAATTTGGAAGAGTTTGAGACTCTTAGAACCTTTTAAAGTTATTCATTTGACTTCGACCAATATTTCATGATTCGAGCTTTGAATGGTGATTTGGTTAGCCCCATTAGACCTGAAACATCAATTTTTGGTTAGTAGCGAGGTTGATTTGAGTTCAAAATCTTTATTTTGTATTTCGATCTTTATTTCAAAAAAGTAGTGAAAATTCCTAAATGGGGTTCCGGAAGGTTAATTTATTAAAAATGACGTCTTTTTGAAAATTCAACATTATCATTGAGTCCGAAACATCGAAAATAGCCTAGTAGAATATATGATTTATTTCAATAAGGTCCAAAGGGAATCTTGGAGGTTCATTTGGAGACATTTTAACATGCAAATTCAGATGGTGCACAACTGATATCTGGTGCGCGGAATCTTTTTCGCAAATACGGCCCCTGTCCGCGAATACTGAAAAGATAAAATGCCTTCATCGTGATTGCGAAGAGTTGTCGAGTCAATTTTATCCCTTTATCGCGAACGCGATCGGTTGTTGCAGATGTGATGATCTGGGTTATCAGAATTTGTGAACACGAGGCATTGACTGCTAAGGCAAAGGCCAAATTAATGGCCTGGTAAATATTGCTCTTACAAACACAAAAAGTTGACTGTGTTTGTGAGATACTACTCACAGAACAATATAAATAGTCCACTTTTTGTGATTTTCATTATTTTTTAACCTTGAAGCTTTGAGTTAGGGCCATTTTGAGTTTTTTCTTTTATCATTTGTGCTTGGGTAAGCTCCAAACTCTTGTTTCCATTAATTATATCATAAAAACACTCTATAATCTTGATTTCAAAATGAATTTTTTGAATTTTTGTCGGTAAAGCTTTAAAAAAGTTTTTCTTCGATTTGAGCCTAAATTTTAACTCGCTTTCAAATGCGTTAAACATGTTTTTAAAATAAAAATTTTGGCTTTACCCCTTTTGTTTTCGAACCCGCTTTGAACCCTTCTTAAATATAGTCGATGTAGATATCACTAGCTTTCATTTAACGTGTAGATTCTACATTTGAATATTTTAGCTTATTTTGAGACTGTTCAAAAGAGAAAGGCTTCGTATTGAAAGTTCTAGGCTCGATTTTTTGTTACTGAGAGATAGTTTATGACTTAACTTTCTTCAAACTATGCTAGGTGGTTAATAAGCGAGTAAAGCACACTATGAGTTGGAGAAATTAACCATGAGAGTATTAATTCAGAATTTTATTACTTTTATGTGCCCGTGTAGGAGTTTATATGCTTATTGTTGTTGTCTTGGAATATCATATATTGTGAGTTATCCATGCGAAAATTTTATTTGACATCATAGGCTTTATTGGTGCAGTATATGCCACTATTATTATTGTGATACCTGTTAGTGGGGGGGAGCTTGAAAAAATATTATAGATCTTTTTTAGTATTTTTTATCTTTATCATGATGAAACTACCTGTGTATGGAGTTAAAATGATATTATTAATATCTTACATACCTATTTATTGTAGTGGTGCCAAGCGAGAACTGATATCATGAATTATTGACACAGTGAGTTGATTCTGAGCTCATTTAAGCATGTATCGAATGGATTTCTATCTTCATTCTGATTGGTTTGAGCATTTCATCTTCATTTCGTACATACATTTTCATGAGACATTGATACTATTGAGAAACACTGATCCAAAAGAAAATGAAACATTTTTGTGAAAAAATTTTGATCGATGAATAATACTCGAAGAGATGAATGTGACATTTTATAAAACTCTTGATCCGTGAACACTAACCGAAGAGATAAGTTGATATTTAAGATAGTATACGACCTGTGAACCCTCCTTGGGTCCTATCTTGGGAGCGATGAGGCTCAGTAGATGTATATGAAAAGTTGTGCCACGACTTTCAATCATTCATCATGATCCCTTCATCATTACATTGCAATGCATAATGCAATGATGAGGTATTTTCCATTTTTAATGTACCCTTGATGTGTACTTAATTTCCATTTATCTATTCGTGTTTAGTTTTTATTGTATCAACTTATATTATAGAGTTAAGAAGAAGAGAACTACCATTTGGGAACTTTATGTTTGCAAGTGACGTGCTCATAGTATCGTTTACTTGTATTATTTTTTGCTTTGCTCAGTCAGACTATGATACCTACTGAGTATAAGCAACTGTACTCACCCCTACTGTGTTATTTTGGTGCAAACCCTAGCTTGAGTACTAGACGTGTCAGTTGATTCGTGCTACTCAACATTCAAGGTACTGGCGTGCTCTAGAATTCAGAGCTGATTCCAGGCCTCCTCTTGTCCTTATTTTCTCTTTACTCATTGACGAGTCCAAATTGTATAAGATTTTATTGCTCGTACTCTATTAAATTATAATATAATTTAAGATATCGTCCCACAGAGATTGGAAAATCTATGCTACAAACTTATAGTATTTTGACTACTATTTGAGAATCAAATTGATGAGAAGAGAGTAATTTCTTAAGTTTGAAAATAAAATATGTAAAGAAATTGTGCTTAAAAGATTATCTTGGAGAGGAAGTTGCGGGTTGTTAAATTCACTTGGTATGTTTATTATAATAAAATTATTATTTTAGCAATTTCTACAAAATTATAGAATAACTTTCTAGACTTGATTTATGTGTTTATGAGGAATAAA
>NW_025856558.1:0-2261 GCF_002878395.1 Capsicum annuum
AGAAACATTATATTCTTGGTCTTGAACTTTCAGTATTTTTTAGTTTCATGCATATTTTCTTAGTTATCTTATATTATTCAGCCAGTTATTACGTTATGTTCAGTTAACCCATATATTTTAACCTAACCTCATCTCATATTCCAGTACATTCAAAGTACTAACCGCATACTTTCTTTGCGCTATGATGTCTTATATCATAGGTTTAGACGCTCAGTTTCCTGACCGCACTAAGACAGTTCAGCTCAACAGCATTAGCATTTGTGGTGAGCCCTTATATATCGAGGACCTGTTATGTTATTTTAGTCTTTTTGTATTTTATTTTAGTTAGACAGTTTGGAGTTAGTTGGGGTCTGTCCCATCAACTCTCATTTCAGTCAGTATAGAGACTTTTAGATATTTCAAATAGTCAGCTAGTTTATCAGTTTATTTAGTCAGATTATAGTACTTTTGCAGATATTTCTGACTTACTGATTCAATTGTATTTTCAGAGTTCAAAACCTCATGGCATTATATCAGTTGTTGTCTTCATATATCTTTTGTTATCAGTATATTATTCAGTGCTCACAGTAGGTACCAGCTCGTGGTCACTTGTGATCGTAACCATCATTTTCACGACTAAGGGGTACCCTCGTGTCCTGAAAAAACTTGGTATCAGAGCCTAAGGTTTTAAAGTGTCCCAAGAAGTCTGAAAGCCGTGTTGAGTAAAGTCTTGTGCATGGGTGTGAAGCATGCCACACATATGGACAAGAGGCTACAAGATGTTTTTAGGAGAAGTTTCCCTTCTTTCAGTATTCATGTTGTGCGATTAAGCGTGGGCTCTATTTAAATTATTTTTCTAATCCATCCTTAATTCCATTATAGAAAATGCCTCCCAGAAAGAATAATGAAAGAAGCAATGAGACATAGCCTGCACCTTCGCCTGTTGAAAAATATCCCCTGAATGAGCACGTCTCTCATACCGAGTTTAGAGCTACATTCACTACGTTATCTCACTCAGTAGCAGCTCAGAATAATTATCAAGGTGTTACCCTAGATAATCCAATGGCAAATACAGCTGTAGCTAGGATTCAGGACTTCACCCGAATAAATCTCCCTTAGTTTTTAGGATCCAAGTCTGATGAGGATCCGTAGGAGTTTTTTGATATGGTTCAGAAGGTGACTGATATTATGGGTGTTACATCTAGTGAGAGTGCAGAGTTGGCTGCTTCCCAGTTGCAGGATGTAGCTCACACCTGGTTTAAGCAGTGGAAGGAGGATAGAGACGCTGATGCAACGCCTATAGAGTAGGGGGAGTTTGCTACAGCCTTCCTAGATAGATTCTTTCCCTTAGAGTTGAGAAAAACTAACCTGCTATAATTTATTAATTTAAAGCAGGGTAATATGAGTGTGAAGGAGTATTCACTTAAGTTTACTCAATTGGCGAGGTATTCCCCTCATGCAGTGTCTGATAATCGATCTAGAATGAGTAAGTTCATGTCTGGCATATCTGATAGTATGGTCAAGGAATGTAGGACTGTGATGTTAATTAAGAAGATGGACATATCTAAGATTATGGTCCATGCTCAATAGATCGAGGAGCAGATACTTAAGAAGAAAGAATGGGAGAATAAGAGAGCCAGAATAAGTAGCTTTAGTTTTGCTCAGCCAAAGTCCGAGGGTGGTAACCGTTCTCAGTTTCGAGAGAAGTTTTCAGCCCCAGATCTATCTTTAGCTAGTGCGCCAGTACTAAAGTTCAGGAATGAAAATCAGGATAGGGCGCTAGGCTCTAAGCCCCAAGTTAGTGTGAACAGTGGTCGTACCAATTGTAATACCCCAAAAAATTTTTCGTTGAAATTTTTTGCGTAAACTTGATGGGTTCTATCTTCTAGAATGAATTATAAATTTTTCGTATATAATGTCTTATATTATGACCCACCATTGCGTAGAGTATCAAATAAGCTTTCCAACGATATGTGGATCATCCAAAACGGACACCCGAGCGACGAGTTATGAACATTCCGATCGAACCGTGAATAGTAGTGAACAGTAAAACATGCAGGACAAAAATACTGAGGCCTGACATATTTTTGCTCCAATTTTAAATAATCATAACTCCCTGTACAAAATGATCAGGGTGATCTACCATATATCAACAGAAATCTCTGCGAGTCCTCTTTCCAATGAAATTGGTTTCATCCAATTTGTCTATCGAAGCAAAAAGTTATGGTCAATCTACTTCAGCCTATCAAAAGAGAAATTTTGGGTCAACTTCAAACGATCAT
>NW_025856559.1:0-3767 GCF_002878395.1 Capsicum annuum
TGAGCTGGACTTAGAAACGTATGGGGTATTACATTATCTCCCCCTTAGTAACATTCATCCTCGAATAAGACTGGTTAAGCTAAGGATACTAAGAAACTAAGATTACATGTTGATTATGCATAACTAAAATGTGATTACATGATTGATTCTGAACATGGTGATTGACAGAACTGATTCGTGAACGCATGCAATAACATGAACATGATTCTACGGTTGGAACTGAGAATAAAAAAAAGGAACTCCAAGGAAAGATGTTACCTTAAGTTGAGTCTGGGTTTGCGAAGAAAAGGTAAGCGTACTTGGTACATATGTCTACTTCTGCTTCCCAACTAGCTTCCTCAACGAACTGATTCATCCAAAGAACTTTGAACAAGGGAACTTCTTTGTTCCTTAGTCTGCAAATCTGACAATCTAATATTTCAACTGGGAGTTCTTCGTAAGAAAGTCCATTCTTAATATCTAGGCTTTTTATAGGAACAACGACCGCTAGATCACTAATATACTTCTTTAATAAAGAAACATGGAACACTGGGTGCACTGATGCCAAATATACAGGCAACTCAAGCTCATACGCTACTTTCCCAAAATGACTTAATATCCTAAAAAGGCCTACATATCGGGGACTTAGATTTTTTTTTTTTTCAAATACTTTACTCCCTTCATAGGAGTGATTTTCAAATATACAAAATCGTTAATCTCAAATTCGATATCATTTCTTCATCAAGTCCATGAAAGTTGCTAGGGAATTGGTAAGACCAAAAGACATGACTAGAAACTTGAAGTGACCATATCGAGTCCTGAAAGCTATTTTTAAAATGTCACATTCTTTGAGTCTGAGCTGATGATAGCCGAATCTAAGGTCTATCTTAGAGAAATAACTATCACCCTAAAGTTGATCAAAGAAGTCATCGATTCTAGGCTGGGTACTAATTCTTGATAATGACTTTGTTCAACTGACGATAATTGATGCATATTCTCAGAGAACCATCTTTCTTATAGATGAAAAGGACTAGAGCACCTCATAGGGAAACACTAGGCCTAATGAACCCCTTATCTAAAAGGTCTCTTAATTACTCTTTCAACTCTTTGAGTTCTGTTGGATCCATTCTGTATGGTGGAATAGAGATAGGTTGGGTATTCATAAAAAGGTCTATTGTGAATTTCCTTTCAAGAAGAACTCCAGGAAGATCTTTGGGAAACACATCTGAGAATTTCCTTACTACTAAAACTGACTCAAGACTTGGAGTCTCAAAATTGGAGTCCTTAACCCAAACAAGGTAGTAGACACACCTCTTAGCTATCATTTTCCTAGCTCTAAGGTACGAAACAAGCTAACCCCTCAATACTGAAGTACTACCCTTCCATTTAAGGACTGGTTTGGTCGAAAACTGAAAAATAAAGAGCTCTATTTCTACAATCAACTAAGTCATAACATGAGTATAGCCTATCCATGCCGAGAATGACATCAAAATCAGTCATCTCTAACTCCACGAGATCTACTAAAGTGACTCTTAGGGATATTGTGATTGAAAAATTCATGTATAACTATCTGGCTACAATAGAAACACCTACTAGAGTGGACACTAAGAAAGGTTTTGCTAAAGTCTCAGGACTGACATCAAAATTAACAGCTATGTAGGGAGTTATAAAAGAAAAAGAAGCTCTGGGGTCTAATAAATCATAAACATGTAAATGAAAGACCTGTAACATACCAGTAACCACATTAGGAGAACTTTCCTGATCCTATCAGGACTGAATTGCATAAAGCCTATTTGGGTGTTGACCAGTGGTGGCACTGAAAGTGGCACCCTACTGAGTCGGGCGACCGAATGGAACTAGAGGACGACTGGACTGACCGTGCTGACCACTATATGGGTAGTCACTAACCCTATGTTCTAGCTTTCCATACCCAAAGCATCCATCACTATTAGCTCTACAGACACCCTGATGGTTTCTACCATATTTCTTACAAAGAGGATTTGTGTGACCACTGTTCACACTTTCCTAGGGTTTAGGGCCTAACGCCCTATCCCGACTATCATTTTGCACTGGTGCTACAATAGTATTAGCCACTGGAATGGCTGGGATAGCAGCTAGCTAATTATTCTGGGTTGTTAGTGAGTGAGCTAAGGTATTGAATGTCGCTCTAAATTCGACATGAGAGACAGGCTCATTCAGTGGATTTTCTTGAATAGGTGAAGGTGCGAGCTGATTCTTATTTCTCCTTCGATTAGTCTTTCTAGGAGGCATATACTATAAACGGAAAGGAAATTAGATTTAAAAGGGAGTTTAAATTGAGCTCGTGCTCAATCACAAGACATGAACACTGAAAGAAGGAAAACTTTTCCTAAAACGTCTTGTAGCTTCTCTCCCATAAGTGTGGTGCGCTTTACACTCAAGTACAAGACTCTACTCAACTCGGCTTTTAGACTCCCTAGTACACTTTAAAACCTTAGGCTCTGTTACCAAGTTTTTAATGCCCCGAGAGTACACCCTGGGCACTACACGGTGCCTACATCCCCAAAGAACCATAAGCTAACCCATGTTGGTACCTATTGTGAGCACTAAATAAAATAATATAGAACATGTGCGAAATTCAACTGAAAATGCCATAAGATTTTACATACAAAAACAATACTGAATTGAAATATTGAAAATGCCTGTCTGAAAATAATACTGTAAAACTATCAACAAAACTTATAACTCAATAACTGACTAAAAGTGTTTGAAATCCTCTAACTGTCTGACTGTGGATTTGATAGGAAAAGTCCTCAACTAACGTTGATTGATTACTAAACTGAACTAAAGTAAACATAAATAGCCCTCGGAACATGAGGACTCACCACTACTACTATTGCAGATGCACTGGGATGGTCTAGGTGTGGTCAGAAACCTAATTGTCTAAACCTATGATATGAGACATAATAGCGCAAGAAACAAGTATACGATCAGTACTTTGAATGTACTGGTATGCTAAATAAGGTTAGGATGATGTGCATAGTTCATATGCATGAATGATATTAACTGAATGCATAACATGAGATAACGAATGTATAATATGTGAGAAATATTGTAAAATCTGAGAATGCATAACCAAGTATATGACATGATACTAGAATAGTTTGTAAACTAAAATACTGAAATACTAATGCTGAACAACTAATAATTCTATGCATAGTCAAGCAAATCTGAAAACTGAACTCTGAACTGAACACTGGACTGAGAGTGTAGGAGTTATCATCTAACCAACATGCTCCAATAAGATAAAATAAGGTCCAACCTTTAACCCCAGTTGGACAATTGTCAGTACCGTGCCACGGGTACTAACACTGGTTATGTGGATCTACTAAAGTGTTGTCCCAAATGACTAAGGGTCACACTCAACTAGCATGGCACTAATGAGATATGATTCAACCCTCAATTGTCAGGTTAATGTCTCAACCTACGTTGGCTACATAGTTCTAGAATGCAGGGACCGCTACTAAAGGTCACACCCTCTATTAGTAAGTGAGGCCCCATCCCTGGGTTCTCTCGGTGCTAAATCCTACTCCCAACTAAACGGACTCTAATTACTGGACCGAACTGAGCTTACTGACATTATGCACTGATTGAACTGATAATACTCTAATATATTCAAAACACTTCTGAAAGTATTTAAACTAAGTAAATAGCTAAGTATTCATAACCCCCAGGACTCGATAACATTAACCATGAAAATAAGTCAAAGCTTCAAAAGCATAATAAGTAGTCAATATTCAAAAGTTATT
>NW_025856560.1:0-3791 GCF_002878395.1 Capsicum annuum
TTTTACTTATAAGCTATTTAGGGGAAGGATATTTTATGAAATATATAGTAGTCTAAAAGAAGTTATAGAAATACAAGAGCCGCAGGAAGTAAAATAAATAAAAAACAGTAACAAAACAATACTACGATAATAATATTATAATTAAACTACGAAAGAAAACTAACAACAATAGATGTTGAAGAATAAAGAGTAATATTATGATTACTAGAAAGAATAACAAGACAGTACATTCTTAACTATTAATATGGACGCATTTCTACCTCCTTGCCTTCTACCAAAATTTGTGTCCTCCACACTATACTATCTAAGGTTATGTCCTGAATAAGCTATAACTGGTGCAATTAATCTCCTCCACTATGGGGCATGTGTGCATGATCTTTATCACATTCTCAAACTATCTCAAACTCGCTTGTCACATTGTGTCTTCTACAAAAGTCACTCTTACCTTATCCCAAATATCCTCATTCTTAATTCTCTCTCTTAGTATATCTGCTCATATCCATTACAATATCTTCATCTCAGTTACTGTGTCCCATACACTATAGCTGGTCTAACCACCACTCTGCAAAACTTGTTTTTAAGTTTTGATGACACATTCTTATCTCATAAAACTCCGAATACAACCCTTCACTTGATCCACCCTACACTGATATGCTGAGTGGCATCCTCTTCAATTTCACAATTTTTCTGAATAATAAATCTAAAATACTTGAAATTATCTCTCTTTTGATAACTTATGTATAAAGCATCACTTTCATGTTAGTCTCTCATCCATCATGCGAATATCACTGAACATATATTGCAAGTATTTTGTCTTAGTATCTTTGATCCAAATTATAGTATTTATTTTAGAATAGCTATTACATATGTAAAAATTAGTATTAAGTTAAGACTTCACTAATTTCAAGTATTAAAATTTACAATCCATAAATTTCAAAAGTTGATTCCACTGTAATTATCATGTGCTTTGAATCCTCAAACATCATGTATTTCTCCTATCAATAATTAGGCTATATTAATTAGCCTGTAAGCATCCTTTAACGCTTAAAGGGGAAAAGGGTTATGCTTCTCATATGATTTTGTTTTTAAAGTTTTAGGAGAAGTATCTATTTGAAATCCTAATGTAGTTTAATGTAACGCTCCGGGAGTACATCCTGGATGCCACACGGTGTTTACGGTCACAAGTGCTTACAAGCTAACCCATGAACTGGTACCTGCTGTGAGCACTGAATAATATCCTGATAATAAAAAACATATGCCGAAATAGTTGATCATGCCATAAAGTTTTAAATACTGAAAATACTATGGAATCATAAGTACCTGAACTTCTCGAAACATACTGAAAAGACCGATTAAATAACTGATAAAACTGACTAACTGTTTGTATGTCTGAAAGCCTCTAAAACTAACTGACTGTGGAGTTGATGGGACAAACCCCCAACTAACTCCGACCGACTAAATAACTGAACTGCTGACATAACTGAATATAAGATAAACTCGTCCTAGAAGGATGAGGACTCACCACTGCTGCAACTGTTGGTAAGCTAAACTACTATGCGCGGTCAAAAAACTGAGCGTTTGAACCTATGATATGAGACATCATAGCGCAAGAAATGAGTATGCAGTCAGTACTTTGAATGTACTGGTACGCTAGATGGGGTTAGACTGACATGCATGGGCTATGTAAATGAGAAATAACTGACTGAATGAATAGCATGCGATAACTGAATAACTAATATGAATGCGTGCATGCTGTAAAATCTGAGAATGCATGACCAAGCATATAACATAATTCCGAAATAGTCTGTCAACTAAAATACTGAAGTCTAATAACTGAACAATTACTGAACTGTATGCTATGGTCAAGCTAAACTGAACTAAATTCTGAACTGAATTTTGAACTGAGTACTAAAACTGAAACTGTGGGAGGTATCATCTAACCGACATGCCCCAAACCTGAGCTGATCGGGGTCCAACCTATGACCCTAGTTAGAAGGGTGTTAGTACCGTGCCACATGTACTAACAATGGCTGTGGAGTCAGTCCTAATCTGGCGGGTGACCCCTAGGACTAGTCCTAAACTGGCGGGTGATCCCTGAGAGTGTCAGTCCTAATTTGGCAAGTTACTTCTTATAACCTACACTGGCTACGTAGTTTTGGAACTTAGGATTGCTTTTAAGGACCCAGTCCTAACTGAAAAGAGCTAAGTAACAGGTGTTCATAATCCTCCAGGACTCGATGAAAATATCACTAAGGATATATGAAAGCTTTGAAAACCATAATAGGGAATCATTATAAAAAAAAAAATCACCTTGGCAATTTATCAAACACATGGAGATCAATACTTTAGCAAGGGGATGCTTTTAAACATGATGAGATAGCACGATCACATGAAAAAAAAATCATAAATTGTGGTTTTATTTTGAATTCTCATGAACATGATATGAAAATTACAATACTTAAAACATACTATAAAGCATTTCACTTGAAAACAATTATAATCTTAACTTGAAATTTAAATGGCAAGAAATTCATGGACGTAAGCATGAGAATAGTCTAATTCATTGGGATAATATCATAATCTCAATACTAAAATCATGGGTTAAGGATTTAACATGCAAAAATCATCCTCCAAACATGTCAAGGGCTAATTCCATCAAACATGTCAAGCGCTAATTCCGATGAAAAACACATGTAAACATGGTATTAAATCGAAATTCATGGAATTTTATGGATAGAATTCATACCAACATGTAAAGATCATAATTTTAAATCTAGAAAACAGATCTGGGACTTCATAGGTAAAAAGGGCCCATGGATGAACATCTAACATACCTTAATTGAAGAATTTGTGAAAGTTCTTGGTGATCTCATGAAGCTTGTGCTTGAATCTTGAAGGAGCTAGGGTTTGTGGTTTTCTTTAGAGAGATTTTGTGTAAAAGGTGACCAAATATGTTTTGGGGGGCTTCAAATTTTTAGCATTGGGGTGATGGGAAAAGACAAGACTGCCCTTTTGAAATTAAAATTCGTAACTGTAACGCCGATTGGGCCCTCACCGCGACATGCCAATGCCTCCACCGCTATTCCGCCGCGACGCGCCACAATCGTGGTGACCTACTGTTTTCGAAATCTAAACGTGGTCCAAACCTCGTCCGAAAAATTTGAAACTTACCCGAGACATGCTTCTTACACCCTTGAACATGAATTAACTCAGAAACCTGCGTCTTGGGGTCGGAAAGTTCACTTTAAAAATCATCGAAGTTAAGAGCTCAAAAATAAAACTAAGTCTCAAACACTTAACCAAAATTTTAAGTTCTAAGCCTCTTGTACATGTATTGAGGGCTCAACTCAGCTAAGAAGAGTACGGGATATTGCATTTAATTATCCTCTTTCCATCATTGATATTTCAAAATAGATTAGGCTCCTAGATACCTCAAAGAATACAAATGTGTAAATCAACTACATTCATAAATGGATTGAAAACAAAAGCAATTAATTAATGATAATAACAAGAACATGAAATAAGTCTGGAACTCATACTTTTTCTCAAACGATAATGCATATGCATACAAAAACTGTGTCAATTCCAAATAAGTCGAGATCTGACTATATATATGACAAAAACTATTTATGCATATGTAGATAATGAAAATGAAAATTCTCTTTGAAATCTGTAGTACCAGATCCTCAGGATCTAAGAACTACTTAATCAATTAAGATTTTCTTTCTTAAAATCATCAAGCATCTCTTCCATGACAGATAAGTTATAAACATCGCGACTCAGATTCTTAG
>NW_025856561.1:0-2241 GCF_002878395.1 Capsicum annuum
ACTGAAATCTGGTTACTAAATAACTGATGAACTATATGCTATGGTCAAGCAAGACTGAACTAAATTTGGAACTGAATATTAAAATTTAAACTATGGGAGGTATCATTTAACCGAGATGTCCAGTCTTAGCTGATCCGGGTCCAACCTGTGACCCCAGTTGGAAGGGTGTTAGTGTTGTTCCACGGGTACTAACAATGATTGTGGAGTCAGTCTTAATTTGGTGGGTGACCCCTGAGATCATTCCTAAACTAGCCGGTGATCCCTAAGAGTGTCAGTCTTAAACTGGCGGGTGACATCTCATAACCTACACTGACTACGTAGTTCTAGAACTTAGGGATTTCTCTTAAGGAGCCAGTCTTAACATGAGGGTGAGCCCCTATCCCTAGGTTCGCTTGGTGCTGAATTCTACTCCCAACTGAATGACCCTGATTACTGGACTTAACTAAATTAACTAGACAAGTAACCGATCGTGGAGGCTAACTGAGTGGTAATGCTCATGATTTATCTAAAACTATTCTGAAGCTACTAAAACTATGTAAACAGTTAAATTTTGGGTATTCATAACCCCTAGGACTCGATAACAATAACAATAGAAAAACATGAAAGCTTTGACACCATGGAAGGAAATCATTATTCACAATTATTCACTTAAGCATCTCATCTAACACATAAGGACTAGGACTTTAACATGGGGATGTTTTTTAAACGTGAAAATAGAGCACAATCACATGACCAAATCATCAACTAAAGGTTTTATTCTGAATTCTTATGAACATGATATGGAAGTCAAATATTTAAAACATACTATAATGTATTCCACGTGAAATCAATGTAAAACATAACTTGAATATTGAATTACCATGATATAGCTAAACATACTTCAACTTTCAATGTGTAAGGACTCTCTCGATTAAAAAGCTCTTGGAAACATAACAAGGAGTCATTATTCACACCGCAATCATTTAGGAATTTTATGAAACACTTGAAATTCATAGACTTGAGCATGAGAATAGTCAACACATGAGGTGCTAACATAATTTAAATACTACAAATCATGGATTTAGGAATTTAACATGCAAAAAGGCTGGAGGATACTATGATGATATATTGATACCCGAAAAGGACGAAGGTTGATCACGATGATGATGGTCATAATGATGACACTTATGATGAGATTGTTGATATTAATTAAGTACCTTGCATCTATTTTTGCATGCGCATCGCCTATCACCAGTATGCACCAATGTCTATCAGCTGGTATGGGATGGTTGCATAGATATGGGTGAAGGATATGCCTTTTATTGATGTATGGTTGAAAAGACCTCGGATTTAAAATCTGACTTCTCAATCTCATCCGTAACATCGATTTTAAGCTAGGGGGACCCTTGGTTCCAGTTCCAAGGCTTTCAAACTTATTTTGGGCTATTGAGCGAATTTATATAAAAAATGAAACTATAGGTATGGGCCCCATTTTTTGTCGAAACAATCTTGGATGCAATTTTTGTTGAATTTGATGGATTTAAAATATGGTTTACACTTGAATTTCACTATAGCAGAATGCCTTAGTGATATTTCCAACAGTGTCCCAGTATTTTATACAGAAAAGAGATGCAAGCCATCAGGGCTAGGAGCTTTTAGGGGTTTGAATCCTTTTAGAGCTTTGGTGATCTCAATATCCCTTATAGAGGCACTAATCTTTGTTTTTAGGCTGGGTGAGATGGAATTAGTGGCTATTTGAATTTTGGTCTCTAAGATGGCATAACTCGTAGCGCAAGAAATGAGTATGCAATCAATACTTTGGATGCACTGGTCTGTTAAATGAGGTTAGGCTGATATGCATGAGTAACAACTTACTGAATATATAACATGTGGTACTGAGTAAAAATGCATGCAAACTGTAAAGACTGAGAACGTTTGACCAAGCATAAAACAAGTTATGAAATAGTCTGTAATCTAAAATACTAAAATCTGGTTACTAAATAACTGATGAACTATATGCTATGGTCAAGCAAGACTGAACTGAATTCGGAACTGAATATTAAAACTAAAACTATAGGAGGTACCATTTAACCGATATGCCCAGTCTTAGCCGATCGGGGTCCAACCTATGACCCCAGTTGGAAGGGTGTTAGTATTGTGCCACGAGTACTAACAATGGTTGTGGAGTCAGTCTTAATTTGGTGGGTGACCCCTAAGATCATTCCTAAACTGGCCGGTGATCCCTAAGAGTGTCAGTCTTAA
>NW_025856562.1:0-3283 GCF_002878395.1 Capsicum annuum
AAGTAGAACTCTATGTAATGAGAGTTTTGATTAAAGGAGGAGTTTAAAATAAAAAATGACTCTTTGGAGAGCTATGCTTAAATAGAAGATGCATCATTCAGAGTAATTCACGCACTTACAAAGCAGAAAAGCACAATCAACAAATTGACTTCACGAAGTGCTATTCAATCACTGAAAAACACATTGAAGAACCAGGTCCTAAGTATAGAATCTAGCTAAGAGTTTTCGCTTTGATTTTTAGAGTTGTTCATTATGTTTGAGCTATTGATGTAATATTAGTTTCAGTGTGTTATAAATTAAATTAGGAGATTGTCTTCGAGTTGGGGAATACTCAGAGACTTTGGGAAAGCATACCTTGGGAGGTGTGTGTAGTTAGGAATTAGAGTTTATAATTTCTAGTCGTTTAGTTAAAGGAATTAGAGTTTATAATTCCTAGTTGTTGGGATATAGGGATCAGAATTTATGATTCTTATTTGTTGGTTACAAGAGTTTTTTAATCATTCGTTGTTGAGGCTCAGAGTTATTTAGTGAAGTTGGGGTTAAATCTTGTAGAGATGCAGGTCATGATTTTTACACTTTTTCAGCCGGGTGTTTTCCACGTAAAAATCATTGTGTTCTTTACTTTCTGCTTTACTGCTTCCTTAAAACAGTCAGTGAAACACGTCAGGCGACCCGTTCCATCGATAAGCAACAGTTAGGCGAAAATAATAATCAGTAGTCAAGAACTCTTAACACTTTTTGAATTAGGAAACACATGCTGATATCTAATACCAAAAAAATAAACACTACAACAACAACAAAAAAAAAAAAAAAAAGAGTTTGTGGAGATAATGTATTTTAAAACGGCATGTACACTAATAGATATCTCTCAGATTGATCGACTTTGAATTATAAGCAACAGTACAGGTGAAAAAATGATAGATATTGGTGCTACGAAGACTTGGTAGGGGATTAAACCAACAGACCATGGCACGTAATATTGACATTACTAGTGGTTTGTGGATCAAAAACATATATTGATAGAACATAAAAGGCAAAACTTCATTGGCGGATGATAAAATACATCATAATAGAAATATCAGGGACAATGTTAAACTCTTTCAGGTGAAGATGAAACAATCAAGCTCAAATTTTTAGATAATAGATAAAGCACACTAAAGAGTTTGCCAAGAAGAATATGATCGGACTACCTCCATTTCTTGCATATGAAGTTCCTGATAAGCCTTTTCTTGATACCTCGTCCGCACCTCAATTACAAGAGAACATACTGCGGCCTGTTCAGCACATTGCAAAAGTTGCACAAACATTACTTCAAATATGCACAGGCGCAGATGGCAATGGCAGGTAATGTTTCAAGGGTTTAAATGGACTACAAGTCTCAAGAGATTCAAGAAACAGATTGATGTGTGCATGCGTAGATACCACTGAACACAAATAGACAGAAACTAAAGTGTTGATGGCTAGTGATTACTGAAAATGACATATAGAAAGTGTATTGTGGCATTAGATAATCTGTATGTTCCATTCACCAAGCATTAGTATAATGGGATGCTTCATGCAACATTCAACAACATCAAATTGAACCTGATTAATCTACCACACTGTTAATGACAAACTGAAACAGGCATTAGGAGATACAAAATAGAAGTATCAACTAGTTGTGGACTATTAACTTTTCCGTTGCATTCTCCACTTCCATTAACATATTAGTTCCATAGAATTTAGAAACTGCATGACCAGCCAAGTAAGAAATTGTGAGACAATACAATATCTGCTTTAGTAGCAGCAAGCACTGAAGGGCATCATGGCACACTAAATGGCAAACTAAACTCTCGTGCAGGGTCCAAAAAGGGCCGGGCCAAGGTGGGCCTATTATACGCATTCTTGCCATGCATTTTTTCAAGAGGTTTATTTCCATGATTTGGATCCATAACCAGGAAGTCGTACAGCTTAACAATTACTCTTACACCAACTCTTACTGTGCCAGCAAGAGAATAAAGAACTATGAGAGTTGTAACTGTTACAATTCTCGAAAAAAGTTAAGGGTGTTGTTCAGATAAAGATTTAGAAGTCATAATGATTACTCTTAAACCAACTCATCCTATTTGAATATCGACCCAGTTAATTTCAAATTTACATGTTTTTGATTAATCCAGTCACCAATCCTCCAACAACAACAATAACATCCCACATAGTGTGGTTTAGGATGTATGCAAATCTTACCCTACAATTCAAAGGTAGAGATACTGTTTCCGATAGACGATGGAATCACAAACATGAAAAAGAAAACATTCAATAATCAAGAAATGGTCATTTGGATTACCGGGATCATGACTCTGCAGAAAGTTTTCAAAGCGAGTGTTGCCAGATTCAATGATGGGAGATCCATAACTTTTGAGTTTTGTATTTTCTGCCTTAATTTTTAACACTAAAATATATATAATTGCTTGATCTGGGAATCTGTTTTGTATTTATATATTTGTTGTCTGATTACTACTATTCTTGTTTTTTAAGAAAGGAAAATTTGACTTGAACTATAATAGTCATTTGGATGATCCAAGTCCAACTAGGAAATACTATAGTAATCCTCGTTTCATATTACTTTGGATTGGGTATAAAAAGTAGATGTTTTATTTGACGTGTCTAATTTAAGAAAACAAAGGGAGTTTTATGATATATCTGTCGTTATGGTTAAGATTAATAACTAAATAACTAATAATGGTGGACATAATCAGTGGCGGAACCAACACCTTAACTAAGGGATTCACTATACGGATATTCACCCGTAACCATCTCAAGAAGACACATCCTGAATGAATATACATCCACCAGGAGCCATGAATTCAAGAGTGCCCGTAGTGTCTTTCTCTTTCACGAAATCACCCTCCATAACACAAACCGCCAACCCAAAGTCTCCAATCTTAACTTCCTTTCACCACTATAAACAAACACATTATCACACTTAATATCTCGATGAATGATCTTTGGGCCCTGACTATGTAGAAACCTCAATCTGCCGACCCCAATTCTTGAAACTCCCCAAATCAACGCCAACACCATCATCATACTTCCGCCAAATACTTTTCAAGGGCAAAACCCATCGTCAACCCCTTAAGTCCACACCATCTTTCACTTAAGCATCTCAAGTGGACATTATTTTTTTTGGCACCTCAAGTAGCGTACAAGTGTTCTACTTCTTCAGAGGTAGTGGTATGGACTGCGTCTATCTTACCCTCCCCAGGCCCTACTATATGAGAATATACTGGGTTTGTTGTTGTTGTTG
>NW_025856563.1:0-11074 GCF_002878395.1 Capsicum annuum
GTTATGGCTTGCGACAAATATTCTTTCCTCGTCATACCACACTTTTGGAATCATCTTCTCCGATTATGCATGATTAAACTTCATCAAAATACTTTTCCTCAACATACATGAATCTGCAAACTTCACAATTAAGTACGAACTTAAATAAATCAAATCAACTTACCCATATAATTTTAGTAAATCAAGTCAATTGGCTCATACGTTCAATAAATATCATGCATTGATATGAGTGGTATGAATATATATGAAAATATGTACATCATACATAACTTACAACAAACAACCTCAATTATTTTTTAATGTGTGAGATATTCATAAGATGATATCATCAACTAATCAATCGTTTAGGATCAATCAACCTCAGTCAAATCATATGCCCAGTTTTACAATTTATCTCAATCAATACAAAAAATTCATATGCATCTGCTATAAAATCAATTTATCATCCACATATGTCATCTAATACATGCAAAGTTACTCATGAATCTTATTTATGCAACACCAACTCTTATCCCAATTCCTTAGTATCATTAATCATGAAAACATCCTTCAAATAGAGTCTAAAGAATCTTAATGTACCTCAATTTGAAGCACCACATGCCACAAAAGTAGTCTTCCCCTTTCTCTGATCCTTCAAAGGCTATCAATTTATCCAAAATGTACTCTACATAAGCACGAATCCATAAGTATTGATATTTGATATATAAAAATGCTCAAAAAACTAACCACAAAGAAAGATCTTTAACCTAGAGTGTGTTCGGTACGAACAAAAATATTTTCTGAAAAATATTTTTCTATTTTCTCATGTTCATCTAGCTAAAAAGTATGAAAAATAATTTCTTTAGGAAAATAAGCTCTTTCAAACTAAGGAAATGACTTTCTTAATCAAAGTAGGAAAAACAAGTTGTAATATTCATATCACTCTCAAAATCACCCACCCCTACTATCCCCCTCCCTTCTATCTTTTTTTTTTTAAACAAATTCTTAAAAAAATTCAAATTTTTTCTCACCCCACCCCCTACCCCTCCAAAAAAATTACTTTTGAAATTTATTTTTTGAAAAGATTCAAAACTTTTTTCTTATCCTCTACCACCTAGCCCGACCCCCTTACTACCCCCTCACCCCAAAAAATATTTAAGATTTTTTTTTAAATATTTCAAAATATTTTTTTTACCCACCTCTCTTATTCTATTCGTTCTCATTATTTTATGTTAAATATATATATAAATTTTTTTACAAAATATGTTCCTATTTGCGTAGCAAATACAAAAAATAAGTAAGAAATAATTTATTTTAAAAAAAATATTTTTCATAAAAAAAAATTCCTCCATAGAACACAACCCTAAACTAACACATGCATATAAGTGCTCATAGAAAAAAAGGAGTAAGAGGGTGTTCTCTAACCCAAAGTAACCAACTTTCTAAAAAATAAAAAAATTTCATAAAGTTCTCTCTTCCCTCCATTTCCTGTTCCCTACTCCCCAGAGAAGGAATTTAGTGGACTTTATGTAGGGACATACCATGAGAATGGAACGACATAAATAAAAGACTGCGCGTAATGGGCGGCAGACTTTCATTTTGTAAAAATCCAAAGGTGAATTACCCGGCCCAACTAATTTTTCATTAAAAATAAGGAAAATTACATATCTATACTATTTATTTAAGACCTTAAATTATTTTTTATAAAATCTAATTTTTATTTACAACACAAAACAATTTAAGAAAAAACTGATTTTTTTTAATGGAAAAGAATCAAAAATACCTTTAAATTATTTAAAATGGATCATAAATACCTTTTTTTATTTTTTGGCTAAAAAATATTCATTCATTAAATATTTAACTTAGAAATACCTCTTCTTTTAACAGAATTCCAAGACATTAGATTAAAAATGTCATCTACACATTCCACATAAGTGTTCACAGGTATAATTTTTTTAAAAAAAAATTATCAACTCATAAGCTAAATAAATGAATCCGACCTGACCCAGTAGCCAAAAGGCTCGATCCTTACACAAACTGAAAAGGTATATCCATCAACAACCTCATTTAGCTTAAAATCTCCCCCAAAAATTGATGCATCTAGGGTTTTATGAAAAATCAGTCTCGTGTTTTCCTGAAACTGATGAAGAGGCTACTTGGATTCTTTGGTGTTTAGGTACTTGACTGGAGATTCGTCTATGAGTTCGGCTTGGTGACTCATCTGTGAGTTTTTTCCTCTTTCTAAATTGTGCTATTAGGTTAGAAATTTTTTACTTCGGATTTAAAAATTTTAAATCTTGCATGTTTTTTTAATAGCAAAATTTCAAAATCTTGCATGCAATGGTGTTATTATTTTGACATCCAGATTCAGAGATGCAATAGGCGTTTTGAATTCTTTTAAAAAAATTATCTTGTATATCATGGTCCTATTTGCTCTTTTTAAATTTACTAGGATTGATATCATTTTGGGTCAAACTGATTCAGATATTTGTCTATTTCTTTGAGAATTTGTCTTGTATATATTGTGGTCCTAAATTTTCTTTGTCCGATTATGTGTGGTCCTAAATTTTCTCTGTCCGACAGAATTTGTCTTTTATATTTTCTAAATTTGATTATGTGTGTATTGTATTATATTATTCAAGTTTGATTTATGTGATCTCAATGCCCCTTTTTCATTCTTTATTATTTTACTGCTAGTTGAGAGCTCCTTTTTCTCTATGTTTTAAGTATAAAATACATGTGACAAATGCCCCTTTTTCATTATAAATTTTTTAAAGTGCTTACTTTATTGATGTGAGGTTATATGTGTTTGTTTTTTATTATCCAATTCTTATTGTGTATATATTGTATCAAAATTGAATTGTGTGATTCCAATGTCCTTTTTTCATTATTTATTTTTGTGTTGCTAGTTGTAAGCTCCTTTTTCTCTTCTTTTTTAAGTGTAAAAGATATGTAGTCCTCTATGTTTTGCTTTTTTTTATTTTTTTAAAGTTTTGAAGTCCTTAAATTGACAAATCTGAAATTCACTAGTAAATCTGAAGTGTTTATTTTTATGATGTAGCCCTCAAATATGATTTTATGTGTTTATTTTTTTCAGACAATTAAACATGAAAGATTTATTTGTCGAATTATGTTACACTATGGGGGTAAATGGATTAAAAAAACTCAACTAGTATATGAAGAGAAATATGTTGTTGCTAGAAGAGACATTGCTTCTGATATGATAGATTACTATAAGATAGAAGATGAGTATATCAAGAATTAGGATCTGTATCTGTGAAAAAACTACTTGTGAAAGATCCATGTAGGAAACTTTTCTTGGTTGAAGGGTCTGAAGGCATTAAGATACTCCAATCATTATTAAATATGAACAGTTCAATGTGATTCATATTTTTGCTGTTGATGATTATGAAGAATCGGTTTTGGCTCCAACTTTAATTCACCATACTGAAGCACACTTTATTGAGTATGAATATGAAACTGATGCTGAGTCGAAAACTGATTCTAATGATAACAGTAAGTCAAATGATGAAGTGTATAATATTTAGAAGTTATAAGTCATTAAGATGCAACAGAATAGGAAAGTGAATGAGAAACTTGATCACTACAAAGAACTTCATCTTTTAATGAGCTTTAAGGACAAGAAAGAGGCTAAAAGAGTTGTGGGTCAGTATGCCCTTGCAAATAAGAAACCACTTAGAGTGAAGCAAAGTGACAAAACAAGATTGAGGTACATATGTGAGGATGGTTGCCCATTTGTCATTTTAGTTTCACTAGATGGTAAGGGTCCAGGATTTAAGGTTAAAACGTTAATTGAAAAGCACGCTTGTGAGGATGAATCCTAGAGCCACCACCACTTCTTTATCACAATATTTCAAGGGTAAAGTGCAGAATATTCCCAAGTTCAAGATCAAAGATATGAGACAAGACTTGAATGGTCAGTTCCATTTGAATGCTAATCCCTCAATGTTGAAAAGGGCCAAAGGATGGTACTTCAAAAAATAGAAAGCATTTTCTTAGACAAGATGACAATATGTGCATGGGTTGCAATGGATAAGGAAGCAATCTTGCGTCTTTAGGACAAGATTGTCATAATTGCTTCTACACTTTGGCATGGGTTGCAATGGATAAGAAAACATCAAGGACTTGGACATTATTTTTACAACTTCTAGAGAAGTCATTGAATTTGAAAAATGATGAAAGTGTTACCTTTATGTCTGACATGCAGAAGGTAAATTTAAGTTTATGAATTTGTGTTTATTTAAATCATTTTGTCCACCTTTTATGCTTTTTATATAACTGAATATTAATTTGTTTTACATGATCAGGGACTGATAGATGCATTGAAAAATGTCCTTCCTTTAGCCCACCACATGTACTTTAAGATAATGTAAAAAAGGATTTGTACTTTTTGGCTAACTATTCACTAATAATGATTTACAGGTATTGTGTTAGGCATGTTGAGGTCAACAAGATGAAGAGATTTAGGTCTGAAGAGATGAAAAAACTACTTTGGTGGACTGCTTGGAGTACTTATGAAGAAGATTTCAAGGACCAGATGAGTGCACTTGGTGCATTATCAGAATTAGCTACTAAAGACTTGTTAATATTTGAACCTGTGAAGTGGTGCAGGGCATATATGGACACTGTTTGCAAAAATTAAATGGTGAAAAATAAATTTACAGAGTCCTTTAACTCTTGGGTATTGAAACCAAGGTGCAAGCCAATATTGAAGATGCTTAAAGATATAAGAGTTAAGATAATGAATAGGTTGAAAAAGAAGGAAATTGAGGGAAGCAACTGGAAGGATGATATCAGTCCTAAGTTCATGAAATTGTTCGCTGCTCATAAGAAGATAGCTCAGTTTTGCACTATGATTTCAATGATGATAGTGGCTATGAAGTGACTGAAGGTGAAGATAGGCACATAGTGGATTTGGTGGAGAAGAAATGTCCTTGTAGATCTTGGCAGATGACTGGAATTCCTTGTCCTCATTCCATCAAAGGTATAGAGCATAACAAAATGAAACCTGATCTAATGAAGAAAGAAATAAGTATGTGGTATAGCAAGGAAACTTACTTGAAGACATACAGGGCAAAGTTGCTACCTACAAGAGGTAAAATCTTCTGGAAAATTTTGCCAGGACATGCAATAGATCCACCAGATTTTGTGAAAAATGGTTTGCAGACCAAGGACCAAAAGAATAAGAGAAAAAATATAGCAATTAAAAGAGCGGGATAATGGGATCATTCAAGAGAGGGAACTAGAATGACATGCAGTAAGTGTGGTTCAGTAACACATGATGCAAGGACATGCAAGGCAATAGTTTTATGCATATCTATATAAAAGAATAAATATTTAGATAAGATGATTTTATGCAATTTAATTCAGTTTGCTGAAGAAGAACAAAGGGCATGATTGAAGAGAAGAAGGGACATAACTGAAGAAGAAGTTTAAGAATAGTGCAAAAGGATGTGTATGCTATTAATTATTTAGCCCCTCAACCAACACAAGAAGAAGAGGACCAATCCATACCCACGCCTGGGCTTCCACAACAACAATATGAACCATTTGGTCCTATCAGAGAGCCTAAAAGTCATCCATCTTTGAGTCTTCAAACAATTCTTGAAGACATTACAAAACTGTTGGTAAGACAAATATTTAGAATTTTATCCTTTTTTGGTAGCAGGCTGATAGGTTTTAGAGGTGATCTTGCTAGATTAAGTGAGCCTCAGATATGCCTTATTTACCTACTAAGCTTACGTGGAAAGGAAAAAAAAGCTATCACTAGTAATCAGTTGGAAAATGCAAGAGAGAAAAAGTTGGGAAAATCGAAGGCTACAAAGCTAATAGGAAATTCCAAATTTAATATGTTATGACTAGTGCTAAGCTTTGAATGTTTTAAATTTGTTTTTGGTTAAAGTTAATGTATTTATTTTGGAAGAATTTGATAGATATAAAATAATGAATGCTTTTATTTTGGCTTGAATTTGGTGAAGAATTATTGTGTTGGTGACTTTATTATGTCTTCGGATTATTTTTCTATTATGAATTCAAGTTGCTGAAGTAAAGTTACTAATACTATGTTATGTCACTTACTGTTATGAATGTAAGTTGTTGGTTTGTGATGAAGTGTGTTTACAGGTGAAGTTTGCGATATAGTGGGATTAAGTGTTCGCTAGTTTTTTAAGTTAGTGTGTTGTGGAATTAAATGGTCACTGGATTAAGTGTACCATTCACATGGTTACAGTATTGAAACCACTATCAACATGATTTCCAGCTTGTACCATTTACATGGTTTCCAGTTCTCATGTTTTGGGGTAGTCTTTTTCTTTTAGTTACTGTCAATGTGGTTTCCAATTCTCCTTTGAATAATTTGATAGAAGAGTTTATTTTTTTATGATTGACCAGAAGTTAGTTTTCTCCTGTGGGATCACATTTCTACTATACCTGAAAGATTTTGTTTCTGAATTTTAGCTTAGTGGTAAAACACTATGGTAAACTTAATGATATTATTGTTGCTCTTTTTGCTTGTTTATAGAGGTTGCAGAGAAAAAATATTTTAAGTTTACCACTAATCTGCAACCTCTGCGACTTGCTAATAGAATAGCAATGATAAGATCACCTTCTTCATGAGGGAAAGGTATTATATAACGAGTGATGTTCTGTATATACTGCTGCACAATTTATTTCTATAATAGTGTTTCTCATTATTGACGTTGTCCTGCCACTTACCTGTTGGATCTTATATGATCATTTGTTTCATGTGTCTAAAAAAACCTTGGTCCTTTTATTTTCACTCAACAATTAATTTATCCAAAATGTTTCAAATTTTAAAGCCCCCAATGATCTTAAATCTGTTTCAGGTTCTGCTTCTAATAACTTTTTGTCCTCTGAACATTATATATCATTCAAGTCATTTCTTTTTTATAAGATGCGTCTGGCACTGTCTATGTGCTCCCCTTTATAACGTACAACAACTATTTAAGAGATATACAGATTCACACACATTAATTTCACAGAATGTACATAGATAGTAAACTGTCTCGCGTCATTTTGCAAGTTACTCTACAAGATATCTTCTGGGTAGATCAACTTGCCAGTCAGGTTTGGCACCTTTTTTTGTAAAAAATGGGGAACTTCTATGTTATAACAGAAGACGATCCAGGAAGTAGATAATTCTGTTAGTGTAATGTGCAAATCTTACATTACTTCTCAGAAAAAAACTTAATGTGGTCTTGCATTTTTGGTTCAAGCAATTAGGAGTTTGTCCTTCTATGTCTGCTACTATGCGTGGAGTAACCTCAAAACAAGATCGAACACATGTTAAAATGGCCATGTTTACTCCATCTTATACATTTTTGTCGCAATAATTCCCTTTTGGTCTCAATTTCTTCAGGTGTGAGAATATTTGCCTGGTCCCCTTTTGTCGCAATTACCTTTTGTCACAATTATTCCCCATCACTACTTGTAGTAACTATCTACCCTTAGTTGTTGTTTGTTCTATCTTGCTCTGGTTCCACAACTAAACTAGTCCATGTGGATCAAATTTATCACCAAATACAAAAGTGAAAAAAATATTGTACCTAATATGGATATTAATGATCTATTTAAACAATGGCATAATGTGCCTAAACACCTTTAGGGCTCGTTTAGTATGAGGGATAAGGGATAACTAATCCTCATAGTACAAGTAACAAGATAGAATGGCATAATGTGCTTAAATATTCTAACTAGGATTACTTGAAGCATATTTATCCCAATGAGCTCATCAAGATAATCCTCCACAATGTCCTCTAATTTTTGTTCTTTCTTTTGATGAATAAGACCACGGACAATTCATATAAGCATGAGTTGCTTCACAGAGATGTCTTTGCCTTTTTAGAGAAGGCCTATGTAGAGAAGGCAAGACTACAAAATGGGAAGTAAGTCCTGATAACTCAACGTCAAAATTGTTAATACGCCATAAATTTGAGTTTTGATAAGGTATGAACTGAGGTTTTGCTACATTCTCTGCCACTCACTTCTTTGCTTCTTCTTCCCACCCAAGAGGCCTCCCATGATAGTGATTGTCAGTGGTAAGACGTCACACTTTTCCAAAATCTCTTTTCCACATCCACCAAGTCCTGACAACTAGTATATGATATCTATCCATCCTACCACCACAGTTCAGATTAATATTCAAAGGAAGTGTATCCAAGAAAAACAGTACTACAATTTATTATGTACTAGATTATTGAAACTGTGAAGTTTTCTTGGGAGGATAAAAAATAAGTTCAGCACCTTTGAAACTTAAAATGTTGCCTCTCTTTCTAGACTTTTACAAGTAAATTGTGTCATCCAATATTGCTTCATAAAAAAAAATCTTAAATATGTTTGATATGTACTTGACCAAACTTCTATGGAACATATACTTGACCCAAACTTCTATCCAAAATCACCTCTATCTTCATAAGGTAAGAATAAAGATCGCGCACACACCACCCTTCCTGAACTCTACTTGTAGAATTACACAAATTATATTGTTAAATTGTTGTTGATTTTCAAATCATTTCTCATTTACTTTGTTTTTATTTTACCTTTTTGTGAAGTACAGTAATTTTCCAAATCCAACAACATTTAAAAAAAATAGTTACAGGATCTCTACCTTGTTTTGTCTTCATAACCTGACAAATATCACCAGTTAAAATAATGTCAACTTGTATTAGACAAACAATGCTAAGTATAATAATTCTATCTTTACACTAATGGTTTACACAAAGGAAGAATTAGTATATCACATGTAAAGACATCATTATTAGAACATTCCAACAACAATAAAACACAAAAAAATGCTTCATCCTGCAGGAAAACTAACGTAGAAAGAAATCAAACTGGTCTTGAATGCTTGCACCTCAATTCCAACAATATATCTAGTGTAATTCTATAAGTGAGGTCAGAAAATGGTAGTGTTTTCTATAGACCCTCAACTCAAGTAAAATATTTTGAAGTAGGTATGAAAAAGGAATATAATAGTGAAGATGTATAATGAATGGAGACCTCCATTACAACATGAGGTCAATAAAAATAGAAAAGTAACTTGAATAAGGAGAGGTACTTTGAATTAATCTACAAGAGAACAAATATGGATTTGCATCAAAGAAGCAAACTTTAAATAAACTTAGAATAAATAAACACCAAATCTACTAGATCTAAATAGTTCAAGGAGTTCTTACGCACAAAAGTATGCTTCTGTGGTCCAAATGTTATCAAGAACAACAAGATAGCATGTGTCTTCCAAATGCCTCAGGAGCATTTTATCTAAACCACCCTCCGACAATTTGTCCATCATTTTCAGTTGTAGATATTTCAAGAATTTTGGTCTGTAATGGCTTCGAGTGCTGAGTAACCTCACAACTTACGATACATTCAAGTTGGACCATAAAATACTCAAGTTGAACTTGGCAACACATATACAATGCACTGAAGCAATTAATTATTCGTAAGATATACATTCTATTGAAAATATAATTCCAGACAACCAGTGGATGAAAAATAAAATACCAACATCAATTTTCATTAACAACACAAGTCATTCACTTCATTACAAACACTTAAACTTCTTTAAACATAATAAAAATGCTTTAATTCCATTACAACTAGTAAAATAGATTCACTTCAACAAAGTTCTAACTTAGACACGAACGTACATTCACTTCATAATTCCTGAAACATACACAAAGAACAAAGCACATAACGTGCAAATAACTACTTTTAACATCTTGATTTTCTTCTCCAAAATCAAAATTTTTCGAGCTTCTTGGGCTGAAATAAACTTTATTTCTTCAATATTCTCTTGTAAAACTCTAATCTCAATAGCTTTATGGAGATTAACAAAATTTGATTCTTTAATTTTTTTTCCCTTAAATCGTCCTTTTCACCCCTCCATTCCATTAACAAGAGATTAAATTTCTCACACAAGATGGGTATGACTCGTAAGAGTCAGTTGTACCCTGTGACGGGAATTAAAAGCAATTTAATTGAAGGCAATCTGGACATTTTCCCACTTATCCTAATAAGGCCTCCCGACTTATATTCCTATTGGGAAATTATTTACCCTACTATTCTATTCTTAAACACTTAGAAAACACTCTTAAATCCTCTTTAGAGTTCTTGGGTAAAGAAAGATAGGATTTCATCTTAAGGAGTAAATTGGGGCTTGTCTTGGTGATTTCTCTACATCATCATCTTGGTTTAAGTCATTTTCTCTTCCTTTATTGTTAGTTTCAACTAAAGACATGGTTTTATACAATATTTTCATGGTTTTGGCTTTTCAAATATGATTTGGGTGTTTTGGCTATAAATGCTTGGTTATGATTTTCTCATATTTTAATTATGCTTTTATATGCATTAATGGTGGTTTTGGATAATTGGTTGCATGAAAATAGTTGTTTTGTAATTGGCTTTGATTTTGAAAATACTATGCCCCTAATGTGTTTGATAAAATTCCTATAACAATGTTTTTACCATAATATTGTATTTTCAATGAAACTTGTGCATGGTTTAAACTTGGTAATGGAACCCTAAATGATGTGAATGGTTTAAATGGTTTTGGAATGGTTTGGCTTAATAAACATACTTGTGGGGTACAAGTGTCACGCCTCAAATCCTATTGGGGCGGACTGGCACCCATAACCGAGGAGGCCCGGGAGAACCAGCTCATAACCTTGTACTTCCCATGCATACCTCTATGACAACCCGAAATTCGGGCAGCATCATGTCGCATATAAAAGAAAATAATCATCTGTATAAGTTCGAGCACACATATATATGTATATACAATACTTGGCCGTTGGAGCCATCACGTCTATTAACAAAACACCACCTTGACTGTACATTAGGTCTACAAAGCCTCTAGACAATACACAGAGTTTAACTAAGGTCGGAACACACCCTGCCATATAACCAACTTCTATACAATACCAAAAGTGACTGGATATGACACGGAAAGCCCCGAAGCAAACTGGAGCTCACCAAAAGCAGCTGGATATCCTGGCTCCTACTTGTGTGGTGTATGAGCTGAGGTACCTGTGCCTGCAGCATGAAATGCAGGTCC
>NW_025856564.1:0-7192 GCF_002878395.1 Capsicum annuum
TATCTATGTTCAAATACCGATTATCAAATTACCAAACCCGAACTTTGAAAATACTTAACCGAATAGTGAGCACTCACCCCTACCTATGGCAACAATGTTTTACATGGTACTTCATGTTTTGCATCTTTTAGAAGAAACTCTTCTCATTAGACATTTAGTAAAATAGAGATGTCACGACTCTACCTCAGATTTCGTGGTAGTAATACATAGATGCTATGTTTTTCGTTTTGTTTGATATTGATACTAATCATAAATATTTATTTATTTTTGTTGTTGTTGTTGTTGTAGTATATATGTGTTACGAACCGAGCCGAGGTCCTGACCGCGATGGACATCCCGAACCACGAAGGATTGAGACGCCCCTTAACACATCATCATGAGCATAACTTCAACTAAAATAAAATGCGAAAGATGTTGGGTTCGAAATCGAGAGGGTGTCATACGGAAGCTAATAGTCTACAAATCACCGAACGATAATTCAGATGACAAAGAAAGACATACTAAAAAGGACATATTATTGATGTGGTTCGGCCAATTGGCCTACATATTAAAAACCTAAATAAAAAACATAAAAACTAATTGAGAGAAAATCCCCCCCTAAACAAAACTCTTTAATGACTACATTGTGAATGCTACTGTGTCATGGGGGGACTTCTATTTATAGTGTTCCAAAATCTTTCCTTCAAGAAAGAGGTTTGTCAAATATGAAAAACTTTTATATTTTCCTTTCAAGAAAATTAAAAGTAATTATGGTATTACTTTTATTTTCCTTCTAAGAAAAATAAAACTTAAATTTGGTAGGAAAATTAGGGCAAAAACCCTATCAAAAGATAGAATGAAATCCAAGAAAAATTTATAATACAGACTGAGTCAACAAAATATGACAATACAATACTCAACTTTCCTCTACGAAGCCTCTACTGAACACTGACTGTCTAGGCCGGGACAAGGCCTCCAGCTGAACCATAAATTGACTGAGATTACAGATAGATAGAATGCCTTCCGTTGTAAGGGAGACTCACCAAACTCTAGATGTCTGGGAACAATCTACTACTGAGTTAGACCCCGAAATTGAACCTTGAAACCTATAGATAGGGGGTCAATACTCAAAAGTACTTGTGTGTAGAACAATCCAAAAATATAACATACTTCATATAAAATAAGTGAAAGCATTATGAAAATAATTTATCATAATATACATAGAAATACACAGGCATAATCAATGAGTTTCAAAATATTTCTTTAAGTCATGACTCAACCCTTTATCTTACTTCTGAGCTACATGGTACACACTATAATTTTGAAATCCCACGACCTATATAGAATCCGCCCTTGACTCGGTGGCCAAACCCCCAACCCAAGTTAGCCGCAAGGGCTGGGATTTCTGCTCTGTACTACACTACAAGGTCGGCGCCAGCGTACTATCCCTTTCAGGGTAAAATAAAACTCATGTCGGCAAAACGCAATTTTGGTTGATGAGTTATCTGAACGCATACCTTTTTGAGTAACCATATAACTCTCTTTAAGCTCATTTTTAGCCTCTTAAAACATACATCTTATGAATTCATGATTGGAAATCTGAAAAAGTCTGTAGTCTGTTCTGTTCTGAATCTGTCATGGTATTTGTTTGATTTGGTATCGTCATACCAAGATTTACAAGTCATATAAACCATATCATATCATGTCTTAGTCTTTATTTTTTTTCAAAACATGTTATTGGACCACAAAAATATTTAAATATTTCAAGAGCGTTCTTATTTCAAAACATATAAAATTCATGCAAAATACTCTCTTTTCAATACTTTGACAAAAGATGGTCATCTCTTTCATCAATCACATGAAATTTATCTTTTAGGTCACATTAGAATTTATGAATTAATAAGACACCCTCTCATAGGATCATAAAGAAAGGCAAAACCACAATTGATAATGAAACATTTAAACTCAGGCTTTTAACCGTTCTTATAAACAACCACAACATATTAGGACAATGAATTTCTTAACAAGAGAGGGAATTTCATAAATCATGCTCTCATATAATTTCTTAAAACCTATAACATTCATACACATGAATATAGTTCAAGTTTAGGGAAAAACCCATAGTGTAAATAAGATTTCATCATAAAGCGAGTTTCCCAATGCATGATCTTTAACAATTTTAAAACTCATAATACGTACATATATATATATATATATGTATATATATATTCTAAAGCTTGTAAAAATGTTAAATCTTACGCCCATGAGATTTAGGATAGTCCCACATACCTTTTGATGGAGAAAAAATCAAAGAGAGCATAGAGAAATTGGACCCTTGAAGCCTGAATTCCTCAAACCCTAAGTAGTTTATCCTCTCTTTCTTATGGAGAGATGATTAGGGATTTTGGAAATGTGATGAAATGATGTTATGTCATGGAAACGGATGAAATTAGAATATAGCGTGTAGGGGTCGTTTATAAATGAAAAGACTTCAATACCCTTCGTCCCAAGTCAGCAAACCCAAAAATTGATGAATTTAAGTCATCGACGCATCGCGGAGGGTAATCTCCGCGATGAGTTCCACGTTACACTGTTATTGCGGACCCTTACTGCCTCCTCACAAAAATGCCATAACTTTTCCTTAGTGCATCGGATTAAAGTGAAATTAGCGGAGTTGAAAAGCTAATTCAATAATCTACATCTTAGTGGGTCTTGAGCTCCAAAATTCTACATATTCCAGAAGTTATACACTTTAAAAGTTATCCCTTGTAGAATCGCATTTTAAAATTTGGTCGATACTGAAAGTTCTTAACTCAACTCCACTCTAAGTATTTTCTACGAACATTCTTCCCCTAAAAGGCACTTTTCACTCTAGGATAATGATCATGATACTTATATTTATATAGAAAATAATTGGATTCAAGCTTATATACATAAAACAACGGTTCAAATTCTATCCCGAAAATGCGGGGTGTTACATTATCTCCCCCTTGAAATTATTCATCCTCAAATGATGGATATAAATCTTTTGAAGATTTAGAAGTATGGAACATGGAAGCGTGACTCATTCTCAGCAACTATCATGAATTCCTACTTAAAATAATCAAACTCCAAACTCATCCTGTATACGATTTCTTAAACTGAAAGGCACAAATCTCTCTAGGAAAGCATTGGAGAAATGATCCCAAGTTATCTCAGGAAAATCATTGGCTCTATAATTGACAAGAAACCTCCACTAATCTCTCACCGCATCTATCAACTGATAAGATATAGTATAATCCACACCATTCATGCAGACAGAGTGAAACACAACTCAGAACACAAGATATAACAGAACTTTGCATGATAAATAATAAAATAAGAAAGTTTCCTAAAGACATCCTATAGCCTCTTGAAGATAGATACAGACATATCAATATGCGAGACTCGATTAGACATCCCATTCTTACACCATTGAGACTAATGAAATCTAGATACTTTGGTACCAATTTATCACGACCCAAAAATAAAGGTCATGATAGCACTTATCGCGGCGTATCTTGACTAGTAAACCTATCACCCAAACCAATACAAAAAAAAGAAAAAAAAAACAAAATATCCTAAGGTAAGGCTTCTAGAACGAAGTCGAACCATATAAGTAATCATAACAATGAGGAATGAACTTATCCAAAATACCAATCATGCCCAAAACCAGGTGTCAATAGTGTAAGAACTACTAATACAATCTAGAAGTCAGATACATTAGAAAATAACCACAAAGGAATAATATCTGCCTCTGAATACTAATAAAGACATAACTACTATAGAAATATATAGGTGAAATTTGGATGCATGAATGTCCAACCGCTACCTTGAAAGCTCTAACAATCGCCCGAGTCAAGCAAGTTGAGGTGCACTCGAGCTAGGACTTGCACCGAAAGGGAACAATAGGCATGAGTATGGTCCACTTGTACTTAGTAAGTATCATAGACCGACCAAGAAAAGTAGTAAATAAAGCATACAAAATATACACTAAGGGCACATCACCTGCAATCACAAAATATCCCACAATGGTAGCCCACATCAGTTGCACTAATAGTTCTAATATATCTCATATAAATTGCAATATCACCCCAAGATAGAACAAAAGTATGTATTATATCATATATAAGAATAACAAGAAGGAACATGCATATACAAGATCATCAAATACAAGTAAAAGAAGATACGTTAAATACATAAATGACAAGTCAATATGGAAATACAACACAACATAACACAATAAAGTAAGTGCAATGTATATGATAATGATGATGATGATGCACGAGGTCATTGTACAACCTTCGGGATCATCGCACAATCCCCATATACACCTACGAAGGCAAGTCTCCCAACACAGGACCCATGGGGGGTTCCTCAACCCATATACAATCCACATATCTCATATACCTTTTCCAACATATCTTTTGTAAAGGATTTTATAAGGTGTTACAATATCTCTTCCCCGGAATATCCCTCGGGGAGGGTTATAAAAAAGTATTGTCAGTGTTTCGCAGATGTTGCCACGAAGGTACCAATATTTTATGAATAAGTATAATATAAGGAAGTAATGATCACAACCAATCACAATGGGTTTTTTCACAACCAACCATAATGATATATTTCCACAACTATGTGAGCCAAAATCCACTCATTATTTCAATTTCATCCATGAATTTTCACATGTCTTATATGCTAAATAAAGTATGAATATAATCATAATACACCAATGGTACCATATTAAGCATCTTAACAACACAATACAATTATTAACATGTATTCAAGGCTATTAATATCACATAGGACCCCACACAATCACACATATCACAAAATAACTCAATTTCAACAATTATATCACATATAGGCCCCCACACAAGCACAACACCTAAATAGCCATTTTTATGATTAGTTCCCACCCTTAACATGCATTTTGTATCATCATTTACTTCCCAGCCCAGTTTGAAAAACTTAAGACATAGCCTATCTCAAAAGCCAAAATTAATCTGCTACACTTTGAATCCATGACCTTAATTTTCACAAATAATCCCAAACTCCACTAAAAATATCAAGTATAGAATCTACGCGTCAAAATAAAATCAACAACACTCACATTGACTATGTTTGATTCAGGGTCATAACTGACCCTCAGAATGGGTTTTCAAAATAGAAGGAAAAAATCAGAACTTTACTTCAAAAACATATTCTCCATATTTTTAAAAATCTACTGCTGAAAATTCAAGTCAAATCAGGTAAAAAAACGAGGTTTAAATTGAAGAAAAACTATTTTTAAGATTTATCGAATAAAAATCTTTAAAATTTTCATTAAAATCAAGAATCAGAGTTGTTTTAAGGGTTAATTTTATGAAAAACTTGTAATTATAAGAGAAAAATATTATTCAAGTGAAAAGAAGTGAAATTGGGGTTTAAAATCAAGCCCTAAGATTTTTGGGGTTTTAAGAAATTAATTAAGTATCTAGGGTTTATGATTCAGGGAAATGGTGAGATTGATGAGGATGTCACACATCATATTGGGGCAAGGTGATTGAAATGAAGGGTCGCTTTAAGAGTTTTATGTGATAAGAAGGTGCCCCCGAAGCTTAAAGGTAAGTTCTATAGAGTGGCAGTCTGACCGGCTATGTTATATGAAGTAAAGTGTTGGCTAGTTAAGAACTCCCATATCTAGAAGTTAAAGGTGGTGGAGATGAGGATATTGCGATGGATACGTGTCTATACTAGGAAAGATAGGGTAAGAAATAAGATTATTCGGGAGAAGGTGGGGGGAGCTTCGGTGGAGGACAAGATGCGAGAAGTGTGGTTATATTATTTCAGACAAGTGATGATGAGGTGCTCTGATGCTCCAGTACGGAGGTGTGAGTCTCTGGCTATAGATGATTTTAGATGGGGTAGAGGTAGGCCAAAAAAATATTTGAGGGAGGTGATTAGGCATGAAATGGAGTAGTTACAGCTGGTAGAGGACATGACCCTTGATAGAAAGATGTGGAGAATACGGATTAAGGTAGAGGGTTAGGGGGTGGGTGATACAAGAATAATGGCTGCCTTAGCTTTTGACGACATTATTCAAAGTCACTATGTGAAGAATCAAGCTTTGGCCACATGGAGGGCATGGGATCATACTTGAAGGGGACGTGTTGAGCTTACCATTGATTAAACTCAAGTGTGGAAGATTGCTTGGAGCCTTGAAGACTTAAGGACTCTCGGGTTTGGACCACCTTTGTTGGTTCATGGTTTTGGTTCCCTTTACTAGGGTATTTTGGTCACTTAGCTTTAAGGGCATTTTGGACAATTCATATTGTCTTCCAACATACCAAGGCCACCCTTGGTCATTAAGGGTAATGTGGTCTTTTTGTTTACTTTTGTAATATACTATATGTAGTACATTCTAGGTCTTTTCTCTTTAGTTTGTGAAAGATGAAATATTGAAACACTTAAAATCCTCTCTCTTGAGAGTAGACCAACTTAGTATAGTTTTAGTATAGGGCTTGGAAAAGCTAACATTGCTCTTTGCTTGAAAATGGTGGATCTTGAGGTGAGTTGATTCCTTTGGTGGTCACCATAAGAGTGTGGTTTTGATTGTTACATTCATTAGGGGTTTTTGAGTTTAATACACTCTTTAATTCTTAATCTTGTAATAATCTTGGTCTCATTATCTATCCTTTACTTTTGTTGTCGTTATCTTATGTAGTGGACTTTTCTGGGTCATTTATTAAATCTTAAACTTGTGTTATTGTTGTTCATATTGTTCATCACGTTTTATAGCTGTTTTGGTGTTGAAATACACCCTTGTATCTTGTATTCTTATTATTGGTAGCAAATCCGAGTATGGCCTTCATCTTAGTCCTCAAATCCTTAATATTAGTGGATTGATTTGGAGTGTGTTTCGTGTTTCCGCTGTCATTCTTGTATTATTTGGTATCAAATAATGGATTTATCTTGTTCCTACAAGATCAAATCTTGAGCTAGCTTACTTGAAAAACCAAAAAGAAAAGTTGAAATCTGAAAATTCCAGAAAAATAGCAATCTGTCCATTTTGTGTTCTTGGCCAAAAATTGTGTTCTTGTGGTGTTCTTAGCCGAGATTTGCTCTTGACTCTAGGTATATGAGTGTTTTATTTGTCTTTGTGTTTGTGATGTTAGTTTTGTTCTTCACTAACACTTTGAGTCGATCTAGATTTGAG
>NW_025856565.1:0-7339 GCF_002878395.1 Capsicum annuum
TAAAAATCGTACAAAAAGTGAGAGTTGCCTCTTATATTTTAATCCTTGGCTAATGTTTGCTTCCTTACCTAAAGTCATCGGGTGATCGTCGGTCTCTATTTAGTGGTGGGTTCCAGGAAAAGGGTGCATAATTCTAGGCTAGTAGTGCCCAGTTAGATCTAATCTACACTCCTTGCAAATTCTGTGGTTAGAGTCATTATGGTCAATGTGAGATAGAGAGAGACAAATTTTTTAGTTGCGGTTATATCAGGAACATGGAGCATGTGTTCTTCTCTCTAGAATCTTCTTGGACAAATATGGCCTGTATTGCTACTTTACCTAATCCTGCACCAAAGGGTGCCTTGTGTGTTTCTGCTTCAGTTTCTAGCACCGGTGCTGGCCAAAACTGCTTAAATACACTTTCTACTTGCCAAGATTCTTAGGTGTCTCCCGATGTATGGGTATGTTAGGAATTTTCTTCTATGATGTATATTATTGTCTTGATACATGGTCTAAACTTTCTTACGTGATGACATATGTGGTTGTGCATCTTGATGATGGTCCGGAGAGTCTATCGGTTCCTTTTTCTATTTCTAACCCAATAGGAGACTCTCTAATTTCTAGATGGATCTAAAGGGGGTTTGTGCTATCTGTTAATAGTTGATATACTCTAAGAGACTTCGTAGATTTAGACATGGTTGATTTTTATATCATTCTAAAGATGCATAAGTTGTATTCGTGTTATGTTTCCTTAGATTGTCGAGTTGTTTCCTGTTGAGCATTTTAACTCAAAAGAGCTTTCTCTAGATTCTGTTCCTGTGGTTAATGAGTTTCTCAATTTGTTTCCTGATGATCTTCCTGGTGTTTCCCCAATAAAAAAATAGATGTTGGGATTGATCTTGTTTCGGACACTTGTCTAATTTCCATACCTCCTTCTAGAATGGCTTCATCAGAGCTAAAAAAGCTTAAAGAGCAGTTGAAGGACCTCTTAGATAACAGTTTTATCTATCTTAGTATGTCTACTTGGTATGCTCCCGTGTTGTTAGTGTGAAAGAAGGAATGTTAACATTGATAAATAATTATTTGTATGCCATGTTCTCCAAATGTGAGATTTAATGGATCAATTTCTCAAGAAAACATGTAAAATCATACAAATAAATAATTATTTGTATGCCATGTTCCCAATATTGATGGATTGAGGGAAAAGGTCATGGCTGAGGCTCATGAATCCCATTATGCTATTCATCTTGGTTCCACCAAGATGTATCATGAACTTAGACAGTTCTATTGGTGGAAAAATATGATATGTGATATGGCTAGCTATGTGTCCTAGTGTATGGTGTGTTAACAAGTGAAAGTTGAGCACATGAGGCTCCGTGGCTTGTACAAAGATATTCTGTTGCTCGAATGGCAGTTGCAGAAAATTAATATGGTTTTTATTACCGCTATTTCTTGATCTCAGAATCAATGTGATTCTATTTGGGTCATTATTTATAGAATGAGAAAGTTCGGTCACGATTTGCCCATGAGGATTAATTACTCAACGAAAGATTATGCTATGTTTTATCTTGCGAAGATCATAAAGCTGCACGGTGCTTTGGTTTTGATAATCTCAGATCGTGGTCCTCTATTTTTATTTCACTTTTGGAAGTTGTTCCAAAAAGGTTTGTGTACTAGATCATGCGTTAACATCGCTTTCCACCTGCAAATGGATGAACCAGCAGAGACAAACATCCAAACATTAGAGGATATGTTTCGGGCTTGTGTTATTGATTATGTTGGTAATTAATATAACCACTTGCCCTTAATTGAATTCGCCTGTAATAAAGCATTAGCATGGCCCCTTTTTAGGCATTGTATGGTAGTAGTTGTCGATATCCTATTGGGTGGTACGAAGTTGGTGAAGGTAAGTTACTTGGCCACTATTTAGTTCACCGAGCCTTAGAAAAGGTAAAGGTAATTCATGATAGATTAAAAATCGCTTAGAGTCGCCAGAAGTCCTTTACGAATGTGCGATGTAGGGATGTAGAATATATTGTTGGTGATTGGGAATTCTTGAAAGTGTCACCTATGAAGGGAGTGATGCAGTTTGCTAAAAAGAGGAAGCTTAGTCCCTGGTATGTTAGTCCATACTAGATTGTAAATAGGGTTGGAAAAGTCTTCTTTGAGCTTGAGTTTCCTTCTACCATGAACTCCATTCATTCAGTTTTCATATCTCTATGTTACGAAAATGTGTAGTTAATCCTTCTCTGGTTGTTCCATTGAGATATGTTAATATTTTGAACACTTTTACCTATGAGAAGATCCCTATAAGGATCTTGGATCTGCAAGTTCACCGATTATGAATGAAAGAGGTGGATTCGGTGAAGGTTATATTGAGAAACAATAATTCCGAGGAAGGTACTTGGGAGGCGGAAGAGGGCATGAAGTGAAAGTATCAGCATTTGTTTCCCGTTCCAAAAACTTGCGATGGAGGTATGTGTTAATATCCTTGCCTTGATTTATGTCTTTTATACATAATGGGTTAAAGTCCCCAATGTTTTGAATTGAGTTATGCCTTCTTTATTTAATGGGTAAAGTCCCTAAGCTTTGAATTTATTTAGGTTTTAATGACCAAAAATCGCCTCCTGGGACGTCACACGGTGCTTAAGGCAACTAGTAGCCCCAAGCTAACCCTTTGAGTCTGTTTTTACTAATAACACTAATTTCAAGAAGAAATAATTCAAACAGTAGAATAGTCATATTATATGATAGAAAATACAAAGAAAATGCTCGGTCCAAACAACCAAGAAATATCGTAAACCACAACACAACCACAATCTGATAAGTAATCTCACAAAGACTTTACAAATTCATGAACTAGAGAGCCATTGGGACAGGTCCCCGACAGAATCGAAATGAACCAAAAGTAATAACATAGTATCTCAAATGCTGAAATGTTTGACGATAGGTCCATGAAACATTAGGACTCACAACTTTAGGGATGTACACAGAGGTACTTGAAAGTCAATGACGAGGCTGGGCCGGAGCACCTGAACACGCATTATAGGACAATGTAGCACATAGACGTATATGTGGATCATCACTTGGGAATGTACTGAGTATGTTGGGGTGCATGCATTTATATGAACCAACATCAGTATTATTTAATCAAATCATGAATGCATTAAGTAATGACTCACATGGCTTGAATAAGTATAAAATACAACGCTCATGAATCAAGTAAAATGGAACATGTAACACAAACTCGTGAGTCATTATACTTTTAGCTTCGAAATTTTTACTCTTCTCTTGTTCTCATTACGTAAGGCTAAAGGAAACATTAATCAAGACTTTCAACTCATGCATATGTCTCATGGAGGGTAAAACTTCTTCAATGCTCAAGAACTCATAACTCTTTTGGACTCAAATGCTTGGAATTTTGAATCATATAACTTTGGAACATACTTGAAGGAATTTCATTCACGTTAGCAAAATATCTCATTTCAACCTTTTGGGAAAAATACTCATATTAAGGGAAAGTATTTTAGTTTTAAAGGAAAATATTTTATCTCAAAGCTTTCGTTTTATGGGAGATTCTCTTAACCGACATAAACCATGCGAGCTACATGGAGTCCCACGTTCTGTCCTCCTAAGGAAGAGACCTCACGTTGGGGGGAGGCATCATACTCTTGCCAAGGAGTATAACCTCAATTTAGTGATCACTTATCTCAGCCTCGGGCCTAATATCTCATCCTTACGCCCATAAATCATCTTGGCCTTAGGCCTAACATACGGTGGCACGTAGTTCTGGGGTAAGAAACGTTGGTAGCTTACAAAACTCGGTGGTAAATACAACTCCCTTTAGTTTATCTCGCTCGTCGCCTGAAAATCTACTTTAGAATAATCCCATGGTTCAATAAGAACCCAATAATCAAATTTGTAATCTCATGTGGTAGAGTGGATTTGAAAACTCAATGACCACTAGTTCAAACATTTCTCATTAATCTCAGAATACTTAAATCATGGGTTCTTATAGCACTATAGTTCGTAAAACCTGATGTCTCAAGTAGGGCCTAGTAACCCATGATTCAATCTCGATTTAAAACTCATCAAAAGCATAATAGATAGCATATAGATTCATAACTCATGTAGAAATCTGGAAATTTCAAAAATTTGTCTAAAAATCTCAACATAATCATATACTTCAATATGTTAAATATTTCAACTATTAACTTCCCAAGGGTTAAAACCATGGGGTATAGACCCAACAGCAATTTCTCAAGAAAACATGTAAAATCATGCCACTAGACTCTCAATTCAAGAGAAACATCAAGAGCTTGCAAACAATGGCAATGGGTGAAAAATCCCAATTCAATTTCATGTAAAATCTCATAAATTATAGAGAATTATTGTTTAAAATAAGCCTTTGGGCACAAGGGTGAAAGGATTACCCTTGTTAAAAATCCCACATACCTTAGATTATGAATTTGGCTGAACGAGCTTGCTCTAAAATCTTCTTCTTACTATTGACAAAGAGTTCTTGAAACCTTTGAACTTAGGGAACTCAATTTGTAGAATCCATGGTGAGTTCTTCGATTTCTTGGAGAAGGGTATTAAATTTACTCTTAAGGGAGAAACCCTAGCCTTTGGATATTTTGGGAGATAATAAGGCTATAAAGTTCGTTTGGAATATATCTTAGGGTTAAGACAGAAAATACCCAAAAGCCCCTTTTAAAAAGGACTTAAAAATACTGAAAGTGGTTGCGACGGTCAAAGAGACAATCTGTCGCTTGCCTGATGGTCCATGGGGTTGTCCATTGCATGCTGGTTAGAAAAAGAACATACTGCCTTAGTGTGACGATCGAAGTGATGGTCAGTGACGGTCAGGCGCTCAGCTTGATGGTCCGTCACACCCGGGGTTTTCCGACAACTCTCAGTAAAACGATCATAACTTCTTAGTAAACACCATTAACTTTGGAAGTCACTTCTCAATATTTTAGGGCCAAAATTATGCTTCGCATGACACGCTCTAAGGCTCAGACTATAGGCGAACTTTGTGGGGTCTTACAATATCTCCCCCTTGGAAACATTCTTCCTTAAATATCTCTCGTTAGACTAAGAACACAGGAAAACAGAGTACACATAGCTGAAGAAAGTTGCATAAACGGGCTCGAAATCTTTCTAAACTCTTAAATGCCTCGAAAATTGCAAGAACACATGCAAGCATAGAAATATAGCTGAACTTTAGATTAGAAGGGCTGAATTAAGGAAGAATAATACCTTCGGCTTTATTTGAACTCGCGGAGAAGAGGTGCGGGTAATTAGCTTGCTTGTCTGGGTCTGCTTCCCAAGTAGCACTCTCAAATGACTGTTTTCGGAACAAAAACTTTGACCAAGGGAAACTCTTTGTTCCTCAGTCTACGGATCTGAAAGTCAAGAATCTCAACAAGAATCTCATTGAATGAAAGACAATTATTAATATCAGCACTCTCTGAAGGATCTACCATAATGGAATCACTAGTGTGATTCTTGAGCATGGAGACATGAAATCTAGGATGAACGGCTGACAACTCTGCGGGCAACACCACTTCATAGGCTACTTTACCTACACGGCTCAAGACTCTATAGGGGCACACATAATAGGGACTAAGCTTCTTCTTTTTACCAAACCTTTTCCCCCCTTTTATAGGTGGAATCTTCAAGTATACCAAATCAACTACTTCAAACTCAAGATCTCTTCTCACATCGTCCTAAGACTTTTGATAACTATAGGTAGTCTTCAACCTCTCTCTCATTAACTTAACTTTCTCCATAGCTTCAAACACTGCATATGGCACAATCATGGTATCTTCACCCACTTCAAACCAACCTATAAGTTATATACATCTTATACTACACAAGGCCTCAAATGGTGATATCCCGATGCTAGTATGGTAACTATTATTACAGATGAACTCTATCAATGGAAAATGTTCATCCCAACTACCTTTGAAATCAAGAGCACATGCCCTTAACATATCTTCTAGGGTATGAATGGTCCTCTCATCCTGACCATCTGTCTGCTAATGAAAAGCAGAACTAAAGAGAACTTGGTTACCAAGATCCTATTGAAATGCCCTCCAAAACTAACAAGTAAATAGAGTGCCCCTATCTGAACTGATGGACGACGGAACTCCATGAAGCCTGACTAACTCCTCGATATATAATCTAGGATAATCCTCAGTAGTATAAGATGAATGAATAGGTAACCCAAATAGAATCATAATAATGATGCGAAAGAGGAAACCCGGTTACGAAGTCCATATTCACCACCTCTCACTTGCAAGTGGGTTTACCAAACTCTTGCATCACACCACCAGGTCTTTGGTGCTCTCCTTAACCTATTAGCACGTTGAATACATTGCTTGGAACTCGGCTATATCCTTCTTCATACTATTCCACCAATAGATTTCCCGCAAGTTATGGTACATCTTGGTAGTTCCTGGATGAATAGAATACTGTGCTCCATGCACTTCAGGCATAATCCTTTGCCTCAAATTATCAACATACAGAACACACAATCTACCTTGAAATATCAACACAACATCTCCCACTTGGGAGAAAACCTCTACCTTTTGTCCCTTAACTGACTCCTTCAGTTAAACTAATCTAGGATCCCTATCTTGCTTCTCCTTCACTTACGAAACTATAGAGGATTCAGAACTACTCTTCACCAAAGTTCTCCTCTCGGCTGAATCAAGAAAGCTAACACCCATTCTAGCCAGACAAGGCATATCACAAGCTACCTCTTTCTTACCTTCCTCTACATGAGCAACACTACCCATAAACAATCTGCTAAGGGCACCTCCACTATGTTAGCCTTTCTCGGGTGATAAAACACACTCATAACATAGTCTTTTAACATCTCCAACCACCTCATCTTCCTAAGATTCAACTCCCTCTTAGAACACACATACTGCAGGCTCTTATTATCAGTAAACACATCAACATGGACACCATAAAGATAGTTTCTCTAGATTTTCAACAGATAGACCACAACAGCTAACTTAAGATCAGGGGTTGGGTAATTTTTCTCATGCGGCTTGGAATACCTAAAGGAATAGTCTATAATCTTAGCTCTTTGTATCACCACACAACCCATGCCAACCCTAAAGGCATAACAATATACCACAAAACGATCTGTACCATCAGGAAAAGTCAACATAGTGACTGAAGTAAGTCAAATCTTCAACTCCTAAAAACTTTTCTCACAAGAATCTGACAACTGAAACTGAACATTGTTTTGGGTCAACCGGGTCATGGGAAACACAATAGAAGAGAAAACCTCAATAAAATAATGATAGAAGCAAGATAGACCCAAAAAACTCCAAATGTCAGA